>NC_060187.1:38554215-38824215 GCF_021184085.1 Oncorhynchus gorbuscha
AGCAACGTTCCAACATCTAGCAGAAAGCCTTCTCAGAAGAGTGGAGGCTGTTTTAGCAGCCACGGGGGGACCAACTCCATATCAATGTCCATTATTTTGGAATGAGATGTTCGACAAGCAGGTGTCCACATACTTTTGGTCACGTAGTGTGTATCATATATCAAAATAGAGACAACATTGAACAAAGGGTGATGTGCTAGTACACCACCAGTTGATTGCATTGTCAAAGTTACACCAAAAAAAGGTTTGTCATTGAAAAGCAATCAAATTCTACTGAATTCGTGTTCAACCTATAGAATGACTGTGCAAACCAGAAATATGTCGACTTGAATAAATGTTTTGATTGCTCGGATTGTAGACAATGCAGCATGAAACAAAGTTATACACTTGGGTGTATAGTGAGTAATTCAAGCTGTCCAGCTCTTACAATAAAGCATATAGGCTTGTTTCTCTAGTGGCATCTAAAGTGTATCTCTAAATGGTGTGAAAGTGCTGCAAGTCTGGTACAAATGAGATGTGTTAAATTGTGTACGCTGTACGCTGCTGGTCGAAGCCTCACTGGAGGCACTCTGCTTATCAGAACAGCACGACAACGTGGCTGGAATTATTAGTTGGCCTAACAATGGGACTGCACTCCGTCTCCATGGCCATTTCCCCGTTTTTCCTCGTAGTCTCGGCGAATAGTCTAAAGGGTAAGCCTAACCAGGGGCTATGTGTGAGTGGATGGGAGGGAGCAAAACAAGAGCTTTGAAAGGAGTTTTTCATTTAAAACAAATTGGTTTGGAAGGAATCAAGCAGATATTTTGTCATCGTCAAAACCCAAGGAGAGAGACGCTACCCCAGGGACAGGTTTGGGTTGTAAAATCTGATTACAAAAAAACGAACTGTAATCCGTTATGTTACCAGCAAAAATATTGTAATCAAGTTATAGACACTATTGAAACTAGATGATTACTTCTTGGATTACTTTTAAATTCAGGAAGGATATTTTGCCAAAAAAATACCAAACTTTCTGTTTTCTCAATGCCATTCAATTCAGCCTTGAAAAAAGGTGCCAGTTTAAGTTTGTTCTGCCTGAGCAAGTCTGACCACAGAGACCTCTATGACGACACAGGGGAAAGTAATTCAAAAGTAACGGAAAGTAATCTGATTACGTCACCGAGTTTGCCTAATCCAACAGCAAAATATTTTGGTAACTAGTAACTAGTAGGTGTAACGGATTACATTTAGAAAGTAACCAACCCAACCCTGCCCGGGGAGCGCTGTTGTTTGTCACTGTCCTGCATACTGCCCCCTGTCTCTGAGAGGAACTTCCAGCAGGCACTCCCTGGTGGGCCTATTAGAGTGGGCCTGGCATGCTGAGGGACTAAATTGGCTGGATGGGGTTTCACTGGGTTTAGCCACTATGCTGGCACAACGTCTGCTCTGCTGCTGCTGGCCAGGACCAGGTTCAGCCCCAACCCCAGCCTCCCTTCAAAGCCCAAAGAAAAGCTGTTGATGGCAGCAGCTGTTTCCCTGTGGGAACTGGGGAATTCAGGAGGCCTGGTCATTAGTGGGAGCCACTGTGCTGTGTGCTGGGGAGAGACCGTGTCAGGCGCAGACAGCTGTGAGCCCTCCATCAACCCACAGCCTTACTGCACAGCTCGGACTCTACCTCTCCCTCTCACACAGGAGAGAGGAGAGATAAAGGCACCGTCCCGTGAGGCCTTGACAACACAGTCGGGCTGATTTCTGAAAAGAAAACATTGTTTTACACGTTTCACCACATGCGCCATAGTATATTCATAAGCCATCAGTGAGGAATGGATGGAGGGAAGCACTCCATTTCCCTAGTAAAGGTGTGGAATATTCTACTTTAAATACCAGCCCAAGACCTGAATTGTAAAGTATTAGCAGAAATGTATCTTGTAGCCAGTAAATTAAACTAAATAAAAAAGACAGAGAGAGAAAAACAGACTCATTGTAAAACACCAAAATCAGCTCTCTGCATGAGAGGCATTTAAAACAATATGTTCCCAGCTATCGGCTGACCCACCACTCCCTGTGGTATCTGGCTCCAGCAAAATGACTCAACGCTGGCATTTGCTTTGTTTCCATGCCACGCTAGTTATCGTCCTATCACATCAGCGTGATAACATCGGACATATTAGGAGTTGACCTTTGGTGCATGCTGGAACATTCTAGGTCTCTGTCAGGTTGAATGGACAGCATGCCCGCTCATTTATGAACATCTGGAGAGGCTGCTGCCGCACCATGGAGCGAGGGAGGGCTGTGTGTGTGTGTGTGTGTGTGTGTGTGTGTGTGTGTGTGTGTGTGTGTGTGTGTGTGTGTGTGTGTGTGTGTGTGTGTGTGTGTGTGTGTGTGTGTGTGTGTGTGTGTGTGTGTGTGTGTGTGTGTGTGTGTGTGTGTGTGTGTGTGTACACTTGTCAAATGCAGCCAGCCCTGTGGCCCTGGCTACTGTAGCGGTATTCCTCCACAACGCACACAGGAAGTGATGCGTTATGCCACCAATTCTTTATGCTTGTTCATGCACTTTTCCCCCCTCTTCGCGTTGCATGCATTGTTAAATAGGACTGATGGAAGCACCCTGGCCATTATTCACTGCATGGCCTGGCTAATTTGTGTGCTCTTACAAGTACAAAGATGTCAAACAGGAGCTGTGCTTACCTTGGCTTCCCCCGAGACCATTAATCCTGGTGTTGTCTCTTCACAGCCTCACCTGGCTCCCAGCACTGCCAGGAAACTGCTGTTTGGGACCTTTTTTCTACATTTATTCTGTGTTCCAGTCAGGTCTCATCACTGCAGAAATGTGATTGTAACGGAAGAGCAGGAGACTTCGGCAGACTTTCTTTAGAGGGAGAGATGGGGGGAGCAAGGGGAGGGGGGGGGGTGCATCTAAACCAGACAGAGAGAAGAAAGGAATAGAAGCATAGATTCATCACAGCGACCTTCAAAGAATATATTTTTTTCCCGAATGGCACACCTTGTAAATATAACATGTCCAGTGACTGCACCGCACTGAGATGATCAATCAGGCTGAACAAAAAAAATGTCTGGACAAAGTTTGAGAAAATGCATATTTGAGAAAATAAATATTTTATCCTTAAACAGATGATCAAAAACAGGCAAACGGTACAAACATTTGAAAGGTTTACTTTGATAGGAAAACAGCAGCACTTTGCCAAAAAATCCCATTGCAAACATCCAATTTCTTCGGAGCTTTTATCTATTTACCCAAGTGTTACCTGCAGCCTCCATATCTGTTCTCTACATTGATTTGAAAGGCCAAGACCATTAAAGGGAATGGTTTGTTCATTAGAATGCCGAAACACTTAACAAGACTGACAATTATAAGACAAATCTGATGCAGCTGCAATGGACAACTTATATACCTGGTGAATTGAAAGGTATGAATGATGCATCTAGTCAGGATTCCACATCAAACAATTACGTTGCTTATGAAAAATAAGGAAGATGTGTTCGCATATAAGAGATCATCATTGACAGGGGCCCTTTCTAAGTGTAAGATGCTATTCTATTCATGTATTATACAGCAGGATACACACGCCTCAACTTCAACACACTGTGAAAACATCACATTTAAAAGGGGTGGCAGGTAGTGGTTAGAGCGTTGGGCCAGTAACCGAAAGGTTGCTAGATCGAATCCCCGAGCTGAGAAGGTAGAAATTCGGTCGTTCTGCCCCTGAACAAGGCAGTTAACCCACTGTTCCCCGGTAGGCCATCATTGTAAATAAGAATTTGTTCTTAATTTAACTAGTCAGTTATTTAATTTTATTTTATTTTTTAACAACAATCAATGCAAGAGGATGGAGTCTACAGGCACTTAGGGCTGTGTTCAATTTCTATTGTGGAAGTATCGCGAAAGATCTGCGGTCAAATTGAAAGGTCATTTCCGATTGAGGCCACGTATGCAGTGTTTGCAATGAAGGCAGTCTCTGCGAACGTGGGAACATTGCCTTTACATTCCAATCGAGCTACACTTCTGCGATACGGATTGAATCCAGCCCTTACTAGTCCTGACTTCTCCGGCACTAGATGCAGTAACAAGGAGAGTGGTAAGAAAGACCATTTAAAAAGGGCAACCTTAGTCACACGCTGTACAACCAATACAACCAGTACACACACTCTCAGCCTGTAATAGAAGGAACACACATCTTCATGGGAGGGTTGAGAGGGAGGCGGGTGGAGGTGGACTGTAGATTACCTTTGTAATTCCAGGAGCGAATGCAGCTGATAATGATCCGGGATGTTCTCAGGAAAGGTCAGCTGAAATTGCAACAAGCGTAATTAGTAGCTTATCAATAATGTATCCTGCAGGTTCAGTGGATGTGGAGAATGAATGCCGGGCAGAGAGAAGCACAGCACCTACTTCTGCCATTTATTAACATGAAAACACATATATGATACACAGGGAAGCAGAGCAGCAGCCCAGGCATTATAATAAATATGTTGGTCCTCTTTAATAAACTAAGGATGAAGCCCAAATGGCACTCTATATAGTGCAGTACTTTTGACTGGAGCCCTCTTGGCCCTGGTCAAAAGTAGTGCACTTTATTGGGAACAGGGTGCCATTTGGGATGGACCCTAAAGCTGTATAGTGTGAGTAGCAGGAAACTTCAAGACCCTGGCATTGAGCACAAAGTCAATTACTTTCGATCACATCATCAAAATTAGAGGCCGTACGATGGAAATATGAGTTAAGATATTTAGCATGAAATATGCACAAAATATTGGGATTTATGCAGTGTGGGATTCACTCTCAGGCAATCACTGGCTAATTATCTATTCCTGGAATTGAGCCTACAAAGCACCACTAAAAAGTTTAGACCTGCACTATATCATATGCCTCCTGTATGGCAGATCAGCTTCTGTTGAAACACAGGCAACAGGGTCTCATTACAATACTTACAAAATACTGACATACGACCATTGTAATAATATGGCACTTATGCTGACATATACTACTGTGGCTTTTCCACATAGCTAGCCATGGCTGTAGTTGTAGTAGTTCATGTACTACGCAGTAGTAATGTACTATCACGTGTTATTCTATAGGCTGTCATTCCACATGCATCCATGACTTGCATCGCCTGACAAGCATTATGTCATTTGCCATGTCCATTTAAAAAAAAACTTTTTTTAACTAGGCAAGTCAGTTAAGAACAAGTTCTTATTTTTAATGATGGCCTAGGATCAGTGGGTTAACTGCCTGTTCAGGGGCAGAGGACAGATTTGTACGTTGTCAGCTCGGGGGGTTTGAACTTGCAACCTTCCGGTTAGTAGTCCAACGCTCTAACCACTAGGCTACCCTGCCGCCCCATGGAGTTAAAGAATTACTATTTGAACTATGGATGTTTGAATTGAATGAAAAGAAAAAAGTGTTAATTATTTACAGAAAATCACGTCTTAAGTGATCTTTATATTCTCTACTGTATCTTTAGATGCACGAGAAAGATGTAAAATGGAGATGTGCATTTCTTCTCGAATGAACGGCCTGTTCATTACAACGGCGTATCTATTTTTCGTGATTCAACAAAGACGGGTCTATCGTCAGAGCGTACTCAACCTCATCACACAGAATGACATAGTTATTACGTGGGGTTGCATCACAAAGTCCTCACACAGGTTGGCCCTTGTGTGTAATAGGTTTCCTGATCAACAGTCTTTCCATTTTTCTCATCATACTGCAAGTCTGCACGAAACCTGATAATGTACTGTATCATTTTTTTTCTCTCCACTAAGTGCATGGTTTCTCTGAACGGTTTCAAATACGAGTGTAAAACGGAAATATTAAAGCTCAAAAAGGAAACTTGAGCATGTTGCATAATTCATTGGAAATGTTCCTCATCTAATACTTTCTCTCTAATAAGGACTTCTCTCTAATAAGGACTTCTCACTAATAAGGACTTCTCACTAATAAGGATTGAGACAGATATTTGCCAAAAGAATAAAGTAACTGTCTGCGGAGGAGGTGGAGTGTTCGAGATCAATCCAGCTTTCAGGCTCATGAAGGGAAGGAGGGAGAACCTTGAGCATGTGAGATGAGGGGAGAGACAGAGGGGGCCGGGGGGACACTAGCATGGCTTCGTGTGGCCGCAGGTTGAGGGGGGTGGTGTGTTTGATGTAATGATCCCAGGGCTTTGGCCTCAGCCTGTTGATAAGTTGCGACGCACACGGGAACAGGGAAACAGGGGAGCGGGATGAATGTGATTGGATTGCCGGCCGACCGCAGCCTTTCCCATCTGTCTCAGAGTCTGCCATCCCATCTCACAGGCGGCGGGAGGTAATTGGGTTCATTGTTCTCGCCACAGGATCTCCCGGATTGAAAGCTTCATTATCTGGATAACCATGAATGTAAATGAGGCACACTTATTCAGGCAGGATAATGGGAAAAAATTGATCATTGCCACAACCCCCCCCCCCACCCCATCACCCACCTTTCCCAAGCACTGGCCCCCCAACTCTCTCTCTCTCTCTCGCGTGTGGAAGCACTTCAAAAACATAAAAAGTTCAAAAAGTAAGCAGGCACTCAAACCCCCCCTCCTACTGTCAGTGTTGAGAATGAGTGTTGGGGCATTTTTAAACAGGGTCTTCTTGTGTTTCAGTGTGGCTAGCTGTGTGTATAGGAAGTTGTACAGGCCTTCAGGGAAGACGGCGACTGCCAGTCGGCACTTGTTAAACTGTCATAGCTCTGCCTTACAGTACAGTATGTGACACTGCAGTGATGAGCTGCTAACCTCAGTGCGTATGTAAGCATATTCTGTTTGGGTAGATGCGGGTACGCCACTTCATCCTCTCTGTGTTGCAGTGGTCTTTCTTTCTCAGCTGCAGTGAGGAGTCAGTCAGTGGGCTTCCAGGACAACAATATGACTCATGTGCTGCTGTGGATTATTCATGTAGAACCATCGTGTTGGAGAGGTCATGCCTATCTTGGGTAATTAGGTGGGGTTTGGGGAGCATTGAGAGAGCATTGTGAGATGCCTCCTGCTTCCTGACAGTGGGGTCAGTGTTGATGTGCCAGCAGGTTGGGCTCTGAGCCGGTCCAGCCATGCAACGGTTAAAAAAGGAGCTGCTTCTGAAAATAAACACGAGTACACAGCGGAGCAAGCCAATCTCAGATCCTCTGGCAAATCCATCAATTAGCTGCAGATGTGATCTGCATAGGAGATTACTGCAATTTAAGCATGTCGGGAAAACGGCCTAATCCGGTCCCTGATGGGCGCTCCAATTTTCAATTTGCTTTCCAACAGAGAGCATGGATGGGGAGAGGAGGAAGCACTGATATACTTGGAAGCACCTCATACCTCAAGATTCACGAGTCACTTTTTCATTTCAGAGAGTTTTATCAGAACGATTACAGCTTTAAAAATACGAAAGCCCCTTACGACCAACGCAAACAAACAAACTCCAACGGGACTAACAAAAGCAAAGGCCTAAGCAGAGAGTGTTGGTTGGTCACCGATTTGGCGGGGAGCGGTGTGAGCTGTGGTGACATGCAGGGCCGTAGAGTCTGTCTCTGCCTGGGCTGTGGCGTCCCCCTTGCCCGTCGTCATCGCTGGCCTGTCAGATTGTGTTTACTCTCCTGAAGGACGTTTCGCCTCCAGAAGGCCGGGAATGAATGGAGAACTCATTTCTCCAACAGAGACGAGTCAATCACTCCACATTTCTCTTCTTGCACGATGACCTCTACCCAGCTGGCAGAACAATGGCACCCGGGAAAACCACAGATTAGTTTTACTTAAAGCAAGGACTCACCCATACTGTACGCTGCATGGCATGTCAATATTACTAAAACCATAGAGAAATGAGACGGGGAAATATCTTTCTGTGAGGAGATATGTGAGTGCATGGCAAAAGATGATCTACACTGAACAAAAATATAAAACGCAACATTCAACAATTTCATTGATCAGTCAATTGAAATAAATTCATTAGGCCCTAATCTAGGGATTTCATATGAATGGGAATGTATATATGCATCTGTTGGTCACATATATCTTTAAAAGAAAAGTAGGGGCGTGGATCAAAAAAACAGTAAGTATCTGGTGTGACCACCATTTGCCTCATGCAGAGCGGTACATCTCCTTTGCATAGAGTTGATCAGATTGTTGATTCTGGCATGTGGAATGTTGTCCCACTTCAATGGCTGTGCAAAGTTGCTGGGTATTGGCGGGAACTGGAACACTCTTTCGTACACGTCGATCCAGAACATCTCAAACACGCTCAATGGGTGACATGTCTGGTGAGAATGCGGGCCATGGAAGAACTGGGACATTTTCAGCTTCCAGGAATTGTGTACAGATCCTTGTGACATGGGACCGTGCATTATCATGCTGAAACATGAGGCGATGGCAGTGGATGACTGGCACGACAACAGGCCTCAGGATCTCATCACAATATCTTTGTGCATTCAAATTGCCATTGATAAAATGCAACAGTGTTCGTTGTCCGTAGATTATGCCTGCCCATACCTTAATCCCACCACCACTATGGGGTACTTGCTCGGATAGGACGCCAAACTGCAGTCAGGTCAAGACCTGGTGTGGACGACAAGAGCGCAGATGAGCTTCCCTGAGATGGTTTCTGACAGAAACAAAACCAGAAATGATTTGGTTGTGCCATCCCACAGTTTCATCAGCAGTCCAGGTGGTTTATTCGCTGTCCAGGTGGCTGGTCTCAGACGATCCCGCAGGTGAAGAAGCCGGATGTGAAGGTCCTGGGCTGGCGTGGTTACACGTGGTCTGCTGTTGTGATGCCGGTTGGACGTACTGCCAAACTCTCTAAAATGACGTTGGAGGCGGCTTATGGTAGAGAAATTAACATTCAACTCTCTGGCAACAGCTCTGGTGGCATTGCAATCTGTGGCATTGTGTTGTGTGACAAAACTGCACATTTCGGAATGGCCATTTACTGTCCCCCACACAAGGTGCACCTATGTAATGAACATGCTGTTAAATCAGCTTCTTGATATGCCACACCTGTCAGGTGGATGGATTGTCTTGGCAAAGGAAAAAAGCTCACTAACAGGGATATAAACACATTTGTGCACAACATTTGAGAGAAATAAGCTTTTTGTGTGTATGGAAAACTTTGGGGATCTTTTATTTCAATGAAACATGGGACCAAGACTTTACATGTTGCATTCATATTTTTGTCCAGTGTAGTATTTGCTACATAACTACAGAAGCATATACTGTGCTCTTTTATGGGAATGTTGGAAAGTAAGTTGTAGGTTTTCATGTCGTGACAATTCAACCGAAACCTTACATGATAAATGTGTTTGTTTGTTTGACATAAGAGAATAGATGTATAATTAACCTAGCTGGCTGCATAGTTAATGTCATGACTTGAGGTTGGCAGATGGCAGAAACAGTTAGGGATCTCATTAGACCAACCAAGCGGCCATGCTTCGTTGCGAAACCTTTCATTAAAGTTCCATGGCTGGATCACTATACCGCCCAATATTGGTCAAAGTCACGAGATGGGAAAGAAGTGTTCAATGTTTGTCTCTGTAAGATGAAAGACAGCTGGAACAAGATTAAATGAATGCATGAGTTTGATTTCAAGGCTAAATCAGGAGTAAGCCGGTGTGTGTGTGTTTGTGTGTGGGAGCAGGGTGTGTTTGTGAGAGTGTGATGAGTAAAGCATCCTTGCTGAGCATAGCGAACACGATTGTAATGGTCACAGAGCACATTTCGTACCATTTGCGTTGTAATTAGCAGATATTTGTTCGGCACAAATGCACGGAAAAGGTTTGAGAATATGAAATACATTTCCAGCCATGCAAGGACATATCAACTGGCTGAGAGGTAGTGAGAAAGAGAGGGGGGAGAACGTTTGGAGGTGGGTTGGTGGGGATTTATTTATTTGATTTGTATTATCTTTAATGACACAAAAGCTAAAAGGGACCATAAACTAAACGGATGAGCAGCAAACTACAGTATGGCAGCCCCAAGTCAATATTCATGGTTTTATGGGTTTTTAAGAGAAATACAAATGAAATGTTATTTATGGTTAAAAGTACATGGCTAATCGTAGCAAGCGCTCTTATTATAAATGATGTACTCTGAGGCTTCGGAGTGCCTGGTTGGCAGCGGTCTCAAGATAAGAAATAGGGCTAGTGCCATCATGTTGTGGTAATTATGAGTGTTGGCTTGGTTTCTTATCTCCCCTTGGTGTCCTCTTTTCAGTGACATCTTCACTCTGTTTCTCTTCTCTCCAGTCACTTCCATTTCCTTGTGCTGCCTAGTCATGACGAGAGTTAGTTGTTGACTAGCTTCTGAAAACCCACTGCTTCTTTCATGCAGTATTTCTACACATCAAGACCAGACGGAAACACTTTCTCTGAAACCTAAAGTGTATACTAGGAAAGCACTATCAAATGCAAGAGAAGAAGTTTGATCCATCAAAGCAAAAAAACATGCTTTGGCGCCTTTTGGCCCCAACCGACTTGGATTCAGCTTAGTTGTTGTGAGCATCACTGATCGACACCTAAGGAAAGCAATCGGCAGGTCTATTATGCACAGTGATTTTTCCATGGTAACCTCTGGTGATGAGCGAGCATGAAGGGAGGTCAGAATCCCATAGGAGACAGATACACAGGGAGTCTCTCTCCGATCCAGAGTGGAGCGAGAGTAAGACAAACTATTTAAAAGGGAGTAGCTGCCTCAGAACCACTTTAGCCTTGGGCGCAAAATACTTGAAAATAAGCTCCCAGTCTCTTTGATGTGGTTCACCAAATCTAAACGAATTTCAAGTACTTCTGCCTTTGAGTCAAGGACAAGTCTAAACTGTCTCATGGAGGAATGGATGGATGGAGCATGGAGGTGGGGATGGGTTAAGTAAAATCAAGAAATTTGATATTACGGTAATAGAACCATCTGAGAGAAATGTACGTCTGGTACTGGAACCAACTGGAGTAATCTGCTGTTTTTCACAAGGATATCATCACAGTGTCTTACGTACAAAGGTTTGTTGCTGCTTCTCCACTGATGACTGAACACTAGTGTCACGCCCTGACCTTAGAGCTTTTTATGTCTCTATTTTTGGTTTGGTCAGGGTGGGATTTGGGTGGGCATTCTATGTTCCTTTTTCTATGTTTTTGTATTTCTTTGTTTTGGCCGGATATGGTTCTCAATCAGGGACAGCTGTCTATCGTTGTCTCTGATTGGGAACCATACTTTCCCACAAGGGTTTTGTGGGTAGTTATTTTCTGTTTTGTGTTTCTGCACCTGACAGGACTGTTTAGGTTTTCGTTCATTCTCTCTGTTATTTTTGTTATTTAGTCTTCAGTTGAAATAAAAGTATGAACACTGCGCTTTGGTCCACACCTTCTTCAACAGACGATCGTTACCCACCACAAACGGACCAAGCAGCGTGGTAACGAGGAGCAGAGGGTTCAAGACTCCTGGACTTGGGAGGAGATATTGGACGGACAGGGACCCTGGAGATAGGCTGGGGAATATCGGCAACCTAAAGAAGAACTAGAGGCAGCTAAAGCTGAGAGGCGGCGATATGAGGAAAAGTAGCGCAGCAGACACGAGAGGCAGCCCCAAAAATGTTTTTTTGGCACATGGGGAGATTGGCGGAGTCAGGCGATAGACCTGAGCCAACTCCCCGTGCTTACCGGAAGCAGCGTGGTACTGGTCAGGCACCGTGTTATGCGTTGAAGCTCATAGCCCGGAGTGCTATATGCCAGCCCCCCGCAAGTGCCAAGCGAGAGTGGGCATCCAGCCAGGGCGGATTGTGCTAGCTCAGCGCGTTTGGTCTCCGGTGCGTCGTATCTGCCCAGGGTATCCTGCGCCGGCTCTGCGTATGGTGTCTCCGGGGCGATGGGAGGGTGCCTGCGCCTATGCCTGCGCTCTGCCTGTGCCGGGCGAAAGTGGGCATTGAGCCTAATGGAGAGGTGCGAGTGTTAAACACCAGATCTCCAGTGCTCCCCCACAGCCCGGTTCGACCTGTGCCTGCACTCTGGAGGAGCCAGGCTCAAGTGGGTATTCAGCCTGGAGGAGTGGTGCCAATGTTGCGCACCAGAGCCTGCACTCTGGAGGAGCCAGGCTCAAGTGGGTATTCAGCCTGGAGGAGTGGTGCCAATGTGCTCCCCCACAGCTCTATTCATCCGGTGCCTCCTTCACGCACCAGGCCTCCTGTAGGTCTCCCCAGCCTGGTGGGCCCTGTGGCAGGCCCACGCACCAGGCTGTCTCTGCGTCTCCTCGCTCCAGAGGCGCCCTTCGGTCCGGAGCGTCCAGAGGCGCCCTTCGGTCCGTAGCGTCCAGAGGCGCCCTTCGGTCCGGAGCGTCCAGAGGCGCCCTTCGGTCCGGAGCGTACAGAGGCGCCCTTCGGTCCGGACCGTCCAGATGCGCCCTTCGGTCCGGAGCGTCCAGAGGCGCCCTTCGGTCCGGAACCTCCAGAGGCGCCCTTCAGTCCGGAGCATACAGAGGGGCCCTTCGGTCCGGAGCGTACAGATGCGCCCTTCGGTCCGGAACCTCCAGAGGCGCCCTTCGGTCTGGAGCCTCCAGAGGCGCCCTTCAGTCCGGAGCGTACAGAGGGGCCCTTCGGTCCGGAGCGTAC
Organism: Oncorhynchus gorbuscha; assembly: GCF_021184085.1. Lineage (NCBI taxonomy): Eukaryota > Metazoa > Chordata > Actinopteri > Salmoniformes > Salmonidae > Oncorhynchus > Oncorhynchus gorbuscha. The sequence goes on from NC_060187.1 coordinate 38,566,807, forward strand.
AGAGGCACCCTTCGGTCCGGAGCGTACAGAGGCACCCTTCAGTCCGGAGCGTACAGAGGGGCCCTTCGGTTCGGAACCTCCAGAGGCGCCCTTCAGTCCGGAGCGTACAGAGGCGCCCTTCGGTCTGGAGCTTCCAGTGGCGCCCTTCGGTCCGGAGCTTCCAGTGGCACTCTCCAGTCCAGAGCTTCCAGCTGCATTTTTGTACTTCTTTGTTTTGGCCGGGTATGTTTCTCAATCAGGGACAGCTGTCTATCATTGTCTCTGATTGGGAACCATACTTAGGTAGCTTTTTCCCACAGGGTTTTTGTGGGTAGTTATTTTCTGTTTTGTGTTTCTGCACCTGACAGGACTGTTCCGGTTTTCGTTCATTCTCTCTGTTATTTTTGTTGTTTAGTGTTCAGTTGAAATATAAGTATGAACACTGACCACGCTGAGCTTTGGACCACACCTTCTTCAACAGACGATCGTTACAACTAGTATCTTCTGCTTTCTCTAAAAGAGACGCTGCATCGTCGGCACACTTGGTCTGCTTAACAGGTCTAATGTGATGGAGGAAAAGTGCTCTGAAGCCAATTTGTGAGCGGTTTATAACATCTGCCTATTATGAACAGAGTTATTTTCTTGCTTGTTTGGTGTGTTGTATGGGATATGTTGTGCATGGCAATCTGCTGTTGTTTCTGCTCTACAGTTATTTGTCACAGCAGATAAGAGCTCCAGCAGCCCAGCCACTCATTACACCTCTCAGCGCTGAAAGGCAGGAAATGACTAACCGTGGGGGAACCGCCACTAAGATGTGCATACTCAAGTGCTGGAGGCAAGGCGTATCAGCACATGGAATGATAAGGGTCTGAGGCAGAAAAACAACTTCATTATCCAGGTTTGACTGAATCTATAAATCTTCAAATCTGGCCAGATTCTAGGAACAACGTTTATATGTAGATAGATATCCGTCATGAAGAGTGGTACAGTAGAAAGCCTCTTCCCAGTATAGGCAGTGGACATGTGACAAGAGGAGAGGTTTGTGCAATCTCAAACTGGCTGTGGATACGCTAGGAAGCCATACTGCTGAAAATCTTAAGGAGCTGAGTGGCACCACAATCTGAAAAGCCCACAATTTTGAAATAGGATGGTTACTAAACTGCTGTAACCGTGGCTTTTCAAGTCTCTGTGTGCTTCAAAAAGGAACTCCAAATGGAAATAAAAAATAACATTTCACAATCCCCTGGACCTTGAATGCTTTCTCTTTTTTTCTTCCAGAGAGACGGAGAAAAGTAAATTTGGAGACTTTCACGCTTCAAAAGTTCTTTGGCCTTTTCTGTTCTGTGACTAGCGTGTCACTACCCCTCCCTCCGGCCCGCGCTCCATTTTCTTCCTCAGACACTTTGGAAGCAGAGGTCTCTTGACTTTGACCGCAGCACAGACAACAGATGGTTGAAAGCCTTGTTTGAAGATAAGTAGAGAGGAGCCATAATCCATATTTTGACAGGAACAGACAAGCTTAAGAGCAGGCTTCTTTCTGCCCCAGCATTCCAAAAGGCAGGTTGTTTGATGACTGCCCCTGGCCCTTTATAGATTTACACGTTAAGGTTAAAGGTCAGGCATTGCTAGTGGACACCTTGTCTGCTATCAAACGGTAACATTTCTTACCCTTACTTTCCCTTTCACCATTTCTGATGTTGCTCATTATTTACCATACAATGACAGTATATGATATAAAGTAGGCTATGTTCTGTAGTGTGTATAAATAGTATACACCAGTGTAAACTATATACTCCAGTGTAAACGTTAGTAGTATGAATATGGAGTGAATGTGTTGGTATCCACATCAAAGCAGATGTACTGTCGCTGCCTCATGGCCGTTATTTTCTCTTCATCTCAACATATCAAATGAGTTTGAAGTGATAAGGATACATACGGGGCAGCACATGAAAGTGATGTGTGAAAAGAAATAACAGGATAGAAATTAATAAATTAATTGATGGAACAGTGGATCAATGTTAGAGAGCGTAACTGCTGTCAAAAAATATCAGAGCTCCTCTCAATAATTTAAAAAACGTGTACTTTTATCTGTTCCGTCTGGTGAAAAACATTGACGTTTCAGCCCTTGAGCACCGCCCTAGCAGCGCTTTGCCTCAACCCCATAGGAAGTGCCCGTGTCTAGGTCTCCCCTCTGATTCGCTGGCGCTGCGGGTGGGGAGGTGATGCGGTAGCAGTGCTAGAGGGTAGGGCCTTTGTCAGCGGCTGCCATGGAGACAGCCATCCTTCTCTCTCTCTCTCCTCTCTTCTATCACTCCATCCCTTTGAACTCCAAAGTGGGAATGAGTAGTACTGTAGGGTCCCAGCCCCTTTTCTCCCAGTCTCCTTTTCTAAGGCAATCTTACACCGTGCAGGCTCCTCCTATATTAAGTAACACTACTGATCAAGGGTTTAATTTACGCCTGAAGAGGATGTGTGTGTCACGATCAGACGCACCAGATTGGCCCCTCGACATCCCCGGGGATGGATAGGCGTTTGCCTTAAAAAACGGGCTGTCATCCCCGGATCCAGAATCCTTTACCCCTGGTTGCATTGATTTCCTCTAGTTACTGCAGGTCAGTGGAAGGAAATTGAATTGGAAATGGTAGGAAATAGGGGTCTATTATTTCTTTTCTGGTGGCATTTATTTTTCTCTCCCTTCGTCGCATTTCAACAGACAGCAGAGAAACTAATGGGAATAGCAGTTACTGTCAAGACACACTTAAATGACTACTCTGACCTTGGCTTTTCCAATAACCTCGTCCTCCAATGCAAAAGGTTACATTCACCCCTGTGGTTTTAGAGCATATCGTTATGCATTTATGAAAGCCTCTTTACCCCCTCCTGTGATCATGGGGTGACTAGTACCTCTACAGAGAGAACCAACATTGGATCATATTTTGCTGGATATCTTGCAGAGGGAAATATTTTACATCAGGGATCGGTGTGAGGTATTAGTTGAATAGATGGGTGAGGGTGTGTGTGTGCGTGTGAAGGGCAGAAGGGTATGTGAGGGGCGGCTATGCATCCAGGGCACAGCATACATGTTTTTTTGGCATGAACGTTTCATGATAGGTTTTCCCCTGTCTTGTCTTTTGGTTGTATGGCATACACACACACACACACACACACACACACACACACACACACACACACACACACACACACACACACACACACACACACACACACACACACACACACACACACACACACACACACACACACACACACACACACACACACACACACACACACACACACACACACACACATATGATTGAGACCTGGATAAATGGCTTCCATAACTGCTTTAATATTTCCAATAAGATCTTAAATTAATGACCTGGAATAATTGTTCTTAAAACTGGAAGTTGTAGAATTAATACACCATGAAAAGTATGTGTTCTGAATCCATATCCCGATATGAGTGTTGTTATTTTCTGGGATTAAACTGGCACATTCTTCCTCTACTCCCATGGGTTGCTGGATTAACCAGTAAAGCATTTTATGAGTTAATTACAACGCACAGAAATGCTTGTTCAGTGCTGAACAAATAAAAATAGCTTGTTTAAAAAAATATATATTGTCAGGCCCAGTTCAGTTGTATTTTTTCATTAAAAAATGTGTATACAATTTTTTATAAATATTCTTAACTGAATGTTTGAAATATGCATTGTTGTGTCGGAGAATTATTGTCAACAGTCTAGGAATGTCACATTCATATTTTATTCAACACTGTGAGTCACACATAGAGGTCATCCTGACATAATTAATAAGGAATAGAAATTAAAAATGAGGGTAAAATATTAATGTCTTCATAGCTTTTGACCTAATCTTCTTAGAAGCTAAAAATCTGCAGTGTCAAATGTATACTATAAAATACAAACAAAAACACTTACACTAGGAAAACGATATTATTACAACCATCCAGCTGAGACTGTTTCCCATGACTACATGCTTCATTACTAGATAAACACAGGTGGCTCCTATGAATCCAGCTGTGACATGGCTTCACTACTGCAGATTGTTGTTACAGGCACCCTTGAGAAGTACATATCCTTCTACTCTATTCTCGGTTTCTCATTGTCAAAGACACATTCCTTTTTACAGCATGTTGAGCAAGTACTGTAGTAACATAGCAACAGTAACTATGGGAATGGGACCCCACGGAGAGGTCAAAGCGAAGGCCTCAACTTGCCCTCTTTGTGCCGGGACTCATACAGTAGGCTACATTCAAATAATCAAGCTGAAAACCTCTGTAATTGCAGTATGACGTACAAACGACAAATAGTTCTGCTCTTTTAGAGCAGTATTTAGCTTGACCGATGCAATACACTGATATACTGATACTGTCTTTATGCCTTATGTAAGGCTGTTTGATCACATAGATTCTGATGTGAAAAGGATAACCGATTCATTACAGTATGTAGAGATGGTCATTTGAAATGGATTATTACTAAGTGAATGTCCCAATGTAGATTGGATCTGAGCCTTCAATTAAATAATAAAATGTTGGTTTTATGATACACTTCTCTAATGTTGAACTCAATGTTGCAATACACATACAGTGCCTTCAGAAGGTTTTCATACCCCTTGACTTATTCCACATTTTGTTGTACTACACACAATACCCCATAATGACAAAGTGAAAACATGTTTTTAGACATTTTTGCAAATGTATTGAAAATGAAATACATAAATAAATATCTCATTTATACAAGTATTAACACCCCTGAGTCAATACATGTTTTATTCACCTATGGCAGCGATTACAGCTGTGAGTCTTTCTTGGTAAGTCTCGAAGAGCTTTCCACACCTGGATTGTACAAAATTTGGCCATTATTCTTTTCTAAATGATTCAAGCTCTGTCAAATTGGTTGTTGATTATTGCTAGACAACCATTTTCAAGTATTGCCATAGATTTTCAAGCAGATTTAAAACTGTAATTTGGCCACGCAGGAACTTTCACTGTCTTCTTGGTAAGCAACTCCAGTGTAGATTTGGGATTGTGTTTTAGGTTATTGTCCTGCTGAAAGGTGAATTCATCTCCCGGTGTCTGGTAGAAAGCAGACTGAACCAGGTTTTCCTCTAGGATTTTGCCTGTGCTTAGCTCCATTACATTTTTTTTATCCTGAAAAACTCCCTAGTCCTTAATGATTACAAGTATACTCATAACATGATGCAGCAACCACAATGCTTGAAAATATGGAGAGTGGTACTCAGTAATGTGTTGTATTGGATTTGCCGAAAACATACAGTACCTTCAGAAAGTATTCACTGTAACACTTTGTATTCTGGACAAAAAGTACATTTCTTTGCCACATTTTTTTGTAGCATTATTTTATTTTAGTGCCTTGTTGCAAACAGGATGTTTTGAAATATTTTGATAATGTACAGGCTTCCTTATTTTCACTGTCAATTAGGCAGTGGTCTAAAGTAATTAACAAAAAATACTTACGTCGTTTTTGGGGGTATCTGTACTTTACTATTTATATTTTTGACAACTTTTACTTCACTACATTCCTAAAGAAAATAATGTACTTTTTACCTGACATCCAAAAGTACTCGTTACATTTTGAATGCTTAGCAAGACAGGAAAATGGTCCAATTCACGCACTTATCAAGAGAATATCCCTGGTCATCCCTACTGCCTCTGATCTGAAGGACTCACTAAACACAAATACTTAGTTCGGAAATGATGTCAGCACATTGTAGTGTACCCCTGGCTATCCATAAATTAACTAATTTAATTGTGCCGTTTGGTTTCCTTAATGTAAGCAATTTGAACTGATTTATACTTGTACTTTTACTACTTAAGTATATTTTTTGCAATTGCATTTACTTTTGATACTTAAGTATATTTAAAAACCAAATACTTTGACTTTTACTCATGTAGTATTTTACTGGGTAACTTCCACTTTTACTTGAGTCATTTTCTATTAAGGCATCTTTACTTTTACTCAAGTATGACAATTGGGTACTTTTTCCACCACTGCAATTAGGTTAGTATTGTGGAGTAACTACAATGCTGTTGATCCATCCTCAGCTTTCTCCCATCACAGCCATTAAACTCTGTAACGGTTTAAAGTCACCATTGGCCTCATGGTGAAATCCCTCAGTGTTTTTTTCCCTCTCCGGCAACTGAGTTAGGAAGGATGTCTGTATCTTTGTAGTGACTTCGTATATTGATACACCATCCAAAGTTTAATGAATAACTGCATACTCAAAGGGATATTCAATGTCTGCTTTTTTTACCCATCTACCAATAGGTGCCCTTCTTTGAATTCACTGCTCCACTGAGGGACCATACATATTATTGTATGTGTGGGGTAGAGAGATGAGGTAGTCATTCAAAAATCATGCTGTACTTATACACACATAGTTAGTCAATGCAACACTTGTTACACTTATTCAGTTATTTTAGTTGACTCACACACATTTCAAATTTGTTTAAAATTTAACAAAAAAACGTAATTCCACTTTGACACCAGTGACACATCACATTTTAAATTCCGGCTGTACACAAAATGTGGAAAAAGTCACAATACTGTCTGAAGACACACACTGACACACTGACACTGTACACACACACACACATACTGTCACATAGTGGCGATTGTTCACATTACACATTTCCTCACACTTTAACACTCATCCATACACTCTGTGCCCTTCTTTGAATTCACTGCTCCACTGAGGGACCATACATATTATTGTATGTGTGGGGTAGAGAGATGAGGTAGTCATTCAAAAATCATGTTAAACACTATTATTGCACACATAGTTAGTCAATGCAACTTATTATGTGACTTGTTAAGCAAATGCTTATTCCTGAACTTATTTTGGATTGACTCAAAACATTTCAGCATTTCGTTTTAAATTTGTTTAAAAAAAATAAAAAAAAAAACGTAATTCCACTTTGACATTATGGGGTATTGTGTGTAGGCCAGTGACAAAACATCTCAAGTTAATCCATTTTAAATTCCGGCTGTAACAGAACAAAATGTGGAAAAAGTCAAGCGTTTTGAATACTGTCTGAAGACACTGAATCTCTTTGCACTGAAGTGATGCATGAAAAGAAACACTGAAAAGAGAAGGTCGGCACACTGTATATTGGCCCACATCGACACCTGTGGGCATTTAAACATTTTCACACGAGCTACTGTCACAAGAAACAGTAGTGGCGATACGATGTTCAACAGCAAGCCTTAGTGCTGGTCGGGTGTTTTCACATATTCCTCATATGCTGTACTGTATATACACTCCGTCCATACACTCTGTACACTCCAGTTTCACACACACACACACACACACACACTTACACACACACACACACACACACACACACACACACACACACACACACACACACACACACACACACACACACACACACACACACACACACAACACACACACACACACACACACACACACACACACACACACACCTAACTGAAGAGCTACAGCCTCCCTCACTTCTACTACCCCCTTCTTTCCAACATCTCTCCTCTCCCTCCCCCACCCCCCTTTTCTCTTGCTCTCTTCCCACCTCCCCTCCTATCCTCTCTCTACCCCTCACCATATCCCTTCCGCTCCCTCCCCCACCTATTCCCACCATCTCCCTCCCTATGTGTATTTGATAGAAGGCTGGAGTCTCCACAATGCCAGCTCTCCAGGGACCCTCAATTGAAAAGTGTGTACAATAACTAATGAGCAACCGAGCGACTGCCCTTTTGAAATGATGAATTGACTAAACTCATTTCAGATAATCCTTCACATTACTGAGCCACACTGACACCACCAATGGATATTTGAAATACAGACATTTCAATACAGACCCCAACCTTGTGAAAGAGGTGGCATGGTGAATAACCGCTGACAGTGCTCTGTGGAAGATTACAAGTATTTTCTACTGCTCTTCTTGAGCATGTCCACACACACACACACACACACACACACACACACACACACACACACACACACACACACACACACACACACACACACACACACACACACACACACACACACACACACACACACACACACACACACACACACACAGGGTATGCCCCAGCATGCACAAACACACAAACAGTGATGGATTCATTTGAAAAAGGCCAGGGTTAAGTCTGCTGGGCATGGGCTCATAAAAGTTCATACTTCTAAGAGGTTTACATTTTTTTTAAATCCTACTTCTGTGTTGATGCATAACATTTCCCCTCCAAAGCTGCATAATGTGTTCCGTCAACACTGTCCTCTGCTGTAGATTACGGTGTCAGGCTGTTGTGGAAGTGGAAAAGGACAGCTTGTTGTTGTCTGTAATATGAAAAATCAGCTTGACGTCGCTGAACCAAAAGCACAGAGTGAGCGGACAAAAACAACCAAGATAGAACAGAGCCGAAGCCCAGGTGTCTGTCTGTCAGATACTGCGTTGGCAGACAAAGTCAAAGCTAAATCCTAAATCACCTGAAACGTTTGCTGAGCGAGTTGCTACACTAAACAGGGAAAGTTCAGCCTTCTAATGAATCCAGTCTACTGCAGGTGTCTAATTACTAGAGTTTCCTTATCATTACATCATCTTTACAGTATGATTAAGGAGCAGGCCTCCAGGTCTGGGAGAGAATGGAGCAGAATACCAGCTCTTTGATTAACACCACAGCCCAACTATAGAGATACCCTACAGGTTCTCTCAATCAATCAACCAAACGTAATATATTCATCAGGCCAGCTTTTCCCGTCATTCTTAGATGAAACCCCTCTAATTAGGAAGTGGTAGAGGAGAGAGTGAGATGTGTAAAGTATTATCCTGGATTGGAGGGAAAAAATCGAGAGAGGCTTCACAGCGGAGAGAAGAGAGGAAGAAGGGAAGGGGGGGGGCTGTTGTCAGAAAATGTCAGTCAGCGATGCAGGAAAGACAGCGGGAGAGGATCTGTGGGAGCTTCCTGTTAGACAACCGTGTGGAGGTCCCGTCTTCCATGCATTTTTCATCACATTGTGGCTTTGTTATACTATTTAGCTTTTCAAGTTCCTTTATGGTGCTCACATGACACTTCTCTCTCTTCTCCCTCGCATACAAAGCCCACTGGGGCCCAGAGTACTGGAGCAGGTCTGGGTGCGTTCAGGGTGTCGCACACCAACGCTCGCCTCACACCACCAATTCCCATATGCCTGGGCCAAGAGAGTGCACAGAAGATGCAATTTAGTTCTGTCTTGGCACCAAATGGCAGAGAGAAGCTGGAGAGGATGGGCTGGCTTAGTTCTTCTGAGCTGAGATTCAAATCTCATTTTGTTTTGGCCCTGAGAGACTGACTGGGTGAGATCACTGGATCCAAAAGATCAGAGAGAATGAAAATGCTTGTCGTTCATCGGCGTTACAGCAAATTCAAAGTGACCAACAAAGTGAATGGAAATGACTGAATGGTTTGTGGTTATGATTAACCTGACAGATACACAATCATACAATGTTATATTGAGACAAATACGGCAAATGTGGTTGACATATTCTGCATGTACAGTCGTACTTCAGACAGTTCTATATACATGGTTAAGTGGTTGTGTCGACAGCATACTAAATGCTTTACACACAGGTCGGTATCTGTGCACACGTGAACACTGGAGGACGGTATGTTATGACAACCAACCAAATGTAATCAAACCAATTCAGGGGGTAGAGTAGCAAGGCTGAAACGTCAGTGACAGCCGATTAACAATTCCACCCGTCCCTTTTGATATTTTGTTCGATGTATAGATAGTTATTTCATTAGATATTGAGCAAAACATCCTGGAAATGAAAACAAATGGGGCTGTCAAGACAGTGTTCGGGGTGGGGGGGGGGGGGCAGGGGAGGGGAGAGGAAGGATGTGCAGGCCAACCCTCTGCCTCTCCCTCAAATCCATGTTTAATAAGGGGGGGGGCTGTGGAGCAGCCAGTTTCCCCTTCATAATTGTAGTAGTGAGAGGCCTTGGCATGGGAGTTAGCAGTGTAGCATTCAGGATCACACACTTGATGTACGGTAAAAATGGGTTTTTATTGTGAACAAGACCTGTGATCTTGCTCAGTGTTAAATGTCATTGCAGTGGAGGTCTTGTTCTGTTGTTATTCATGTGGTTGACTGGAACGTATTAGCGAGATTAGCTAGCCCGGTTTAGCTCCTGATGGGTGCTGAGTGACCTTGCAGCCTAATTGAAGTCTACATCACCCATACGTGTGTGGAGAGAGCAGCTTGGCTGTCAAAGTGAATGACAGGGCTGCGCTCCCTGCCGCAGTCACATTAACACCGCTGAGGAGTTGCATACGAAGCAACAACACATCCAGAGACGCGAAAACTTCCAGCTGTATCACATTGTTTCGTAACGCTCCTACGGAATCAATTCCAGTTCATGTGCAATCGCAAAAAGATCTGGATGATATGCTTTAAGGCTTATGTATTTATTTATACATTTGTAGCTTTACCTTATACAGCAATTTGTGCTCTCCTAACTGTTTACACAGCAGTTTTGGAGAGTAAAGGTACAGTAGGATACAGCCAGCCAGGCAGCAGGCATGCTAACCCACCCTCTCTGAGATTACTGAATGAATATGGATTAGGGAATACATCCTAAAAGGGAGCTGAATGTATAGCCTATATGTCACATCTAAATCCACCTTCGCCAAGGTCTCCATGGGGCTCTGGGGTTACGGTCGCTGAACCCTGCCTGCCCACCCTACTCCCACACAGGGTGGGGATGGTTGACATGCCGGGTGGCCTATAAGCTTCTTTCATCCATTGCCAGCAAAGTCATCTGCCAGCTCAGTCCTCTCCTCTCCCACACAAAGCTGCACAGAGATATAACTTATTCCCGTACATCCTCACTTCTCTGCCATGGCCCCACTCTATCTGCTCAGCTTGCTCCTTTTCATTTTTCTTCCTTTGTCTCTCCCTATCTTTCTCATTATCTCTCGACTTGTCTGTATTTCGCTCCTTGTCTTGGATCATAGAGCCTTTGTACCAAAGTCTGTGTATGTCTTGGTTTAATGCGGTTGCCTGAGGTGAGAGGAGCAGCTCGCTCCCAGACGAGATAGGGCTGGGTTTTGTCTTCCCCTTTAATGCAGATAGGGAGGGAAGGATATCACATGTATAATGCCTGTTTGCTTTGGCTCTTTAATGAAGTTTGTTGTCTCTTGCTGTAGTCAATTTAGTCCTTCGTGGGAGAAAAAAAAAAGTGATTTGCTCGGGGGAAACCACTGCATGAAGGTAAGTCATCAGAGAGACCCAGAGAAAGGAAGAGAGAGTAAAGAAAAGAGAGAACAAGCAAGTTCAGAAGGAGTAGAAGGTGAGAGTGAGAGATTGGGGTGGGATGTATTAGAGGAGGAGGGAGGGAGGGAGGGAGGGAGGGAGGGAGAGAGGGAGAGAGGGAGAGAGGGAGAGAGGGAGGGAGGGGATGTTGGTGGTTGGTGGTAGAGAGGGAGTATCCAGCATTACTCTCAACAATCACTGTCAGTTGACCGATGAGAAAAGAATTAAGAAACAGCCTGGAACCGTGTTAAATACTGCCAAACGCAGGGCCTGATACTGTACACCATTGTTTTGCCTGGATGTATTAGAGAAAAAGGGGAAAAATCCATATCATAACTGATGCCAGAAAGCCCTTCCAATGGCATTATGAGCCGAACCATCCAGTCTCAGTGCTGAATCCCCCAGCAGCACATTACAGCCATTTGATCCAGTTGATAAATCAACCAGGTGAGGCAGACAATATAAATAGCACTGCAATATTGTAAATGTTTATATACAGTACCTATTGACGTAGCACAGCAGGTCCAGGATTTATGAGCACCGCCGTAATACGTTGAAGCCAACACAAGACACTGAGTAATATTTCACGTTTGTTATCATATTGAGTGTACATTTGCTCAGACGTATATGGTGGAGATAAAATATTTTAAGCAATTTCTCGTTTTATTCTTTTCCTCCCTGACTGCAATTTGAGGTGCGGGCGGGCGGGGGGGACGTGGGTAGGCTGGGCTCTAACACACAGGCACCCCAGAGGTTTTATATGGCGCACTCAGGCAGGCTGGAAGCCGTGGCTGGCTAGTAATTGTATGCTCAAGGCTCCCAGCCGAACCATCCAGTCTCAGTGCTGAATCCCCCAGCAGCACATTACAGCCATTTGATCCAGTTGATAAATCAACTCAGTGGAGGGCTGAGGAGAGACCACTAGATAACATACATCAGCTCCTGTCTCTACTAGCAGCACAGAAACAATATCTGATCACTGTTCTAATCGTCCGTCTGTAATCCAACTGCAAAATGGGGTAATATGCTGTATGGGCTGCTCAAAGCCTGTCCCCCTGTGTGATTTATGCACTCGGTCTGATCTTTGCCTCTGCGGCAAAACACTGTATAGGGATGATGATGGTGCCACAGTTACCACAGCCTCCCACACTCACTGGAGTGTTTGTTTGGAGAAAGGTTTTGGGAGCCTCTCTTCATGTTTGTGTGCGTACGCGCGCGCGCGTGTGTGTGTGTCTGTGCGTGCATGCACCCCTGTGTGTGTGGTGGCGAGTGCGTGAGTGCGTGCGTGCACGCGCCTGTGTGTTTCCATGTGCCCGCCGATATGTGTGTAGGTGTAAATGGGTTAGGTGCGTTAAAGTGGTTGGGGACAGGGTTTTAGTTTGCTCAGTAAACGGGGCCAGTGTTAAAGCACTGAGGCCTAATCCTTCCCAGGGGACTGTTTAGTGAAGGATGTAGTGCAGCACAGTGCTGGCTGCTATCAAGGTCCTGCAAACACAGCCTCCCCATTTCATACTGATGGTTTATATAGATCCCACCTTGCCACACAACCAGTCAGCAGCCTTGACACTCTCATGGTGAAACTGTGACAAAGCCAAGCTTGCGTCACCGCCCACCTCGTCTCCTTATAGTCCCAAATAAAAGGAAAGGAAGGATCACACTTGAATGCAATCTTCTTCAACAGTGCATGTGATTTAGATATTCAACGGAAAACAATGGGTTTTTGCGTAATATTATTTGTTGTCCGTTGAGAATATGTTTCTTGGGAACATCATAGAGAGGTTTGAAAGGTAGTAATTATGCAGTAGATTGGCCATAGTGTAAATAGCTTCATTCTTTTTTTTAGAAGGTTCGGGTCATTGCCTCAAAAGGACAACTTTAGATAAGTTCAACTGGAGCATTGCCAAATAAACAAATAACAGACACAACTTTTGAAAGACAAAGACTCCACAGAACTGGGTTAATGTAGAGAACAGTACATAAGAGTTCTCAGAAGTTGTTCCAGCACTGTGGCACAATATGGTGTCACCCTCCCATCTTTCCCTCACTACGTGACAAACACAACACAGAGGACATAAGAGAGAGTCATTATTCAGGATTTCATCTGGCAGTGTTCATTCAACACAGCAGTGGTGCCAAGACTGGGCCCAGACCACCACTCTCCTCTGGTACCCCTGAACACCCAGGCAGCCAGGTAGGGAGGCAGAGAGGAACACAGGCCCAACCCAGAGAGGCCTAGCCTCCACAACAGCCCAGCCCGCCCTGTCTCATTAATGCAACACAGCTCTAGATTCATATACATGTATGTAATACATTGGATTAAATACCACTGGCTAAGCACTATGCTCTCCTAGGGTTAATTAATTTCTTCGATTCCGTCTGTTTTTATGGTTGAACACATGCTGACACAGTTATTGTGTGGCATCCTCGCTGAACAACTATAATGGGCTGTGGAAGCAATGGTGTTTGGTATTCCAACCGCAAATGTTGTGATTCTCTATGGCTTGATGGGCGAGTGTGATAAAATACAGTGGAGCCTACAGTAACCCCTTCCCCTATCTCTTATCTGCTTCCCCAAATGAGAAAACCTGGATGGTTTCTTAGGGCCCACTTTCTGGCTGGATGGGATCTCATTTGGTTTAATATATTTATCCATTCATTATAGTTTCATTTTTATCGGGCGGCTAATATTGTTAATAATTTGTCCTTATCTGTGTGGCTGACAGGCAAATTTACACTCCAACTCAGCAGGCAGATAGAGGAATGACCCCCACTCCAACCCCCCCACTCCCCTTCTCTCCTCTTCTACCTCCTCTCCTTCCGCTCCCCCTCTCCCCCGCTTATCCTCTCCAAACTCCAATGAAACATGACTGACAGGCCACTGTATAAGTAGTTGTCATAGTAACCCACCCATCTCTCTGACGAGCTTCCTCCGTAACACATACAGTACTGTCTCTTCACTGTTTCTCTCTCAGCATCTCTCTCTCACACACACACACACACACACACACACACACACACACACACACACACACACACACACACACACACACACACACACACACACACACACACACACACACACACACACACACACACACACACACACACACACACACACACACACACACACACACACACGAACACACACACACAACACACACACACACACACACACACACACGAACACACACACACACACGAACACACACACACACACACAAAGTGGAAACAGAGGAAGTGAACATGATTCAGTACCGCCCTCATTACAAACCTCTCTCTCTCTCTTTATTTCATCCATCCTGGCTTATCGAGGGCTGCAGGTTCTTATGCAAGCCAACATGGGCCTGGACATTTTTACCATACCCCTCGTGAGGGCTTTCTTCTGGAGCTTGCAGCAGTGCCAAAACCCTGAAAGTCATCCTATCACTATTCACTGGAAGTCTTCTTATCCATTCCACTGTCAAAACCCCAAGCAGCTATAGCCCTAGGAATGTAATCAGCAGACACACTAATACATCTCCAACATAGTAGACCTGACTGCAAAATCTCTAATGTATGCAAGATGGGAACCTTGAAACGTTCAATGGGAATATGCAGTATGCACAGCTACAAGAAAATCATAGTAATATACTGTGTATCTGAAGACTGGAGACTGACTGAAGCATGATTAATGATTCATGGTTTTATCAGTGTTGCAAATAAATAATTGGATTACAATTACAATGAATTGGGTGAGGAGATTAAAATCATACTTTTCAGATAAGCCAAATGTTAATTTGAACTTGATTTCAAATTCATATGAAAACACACTTATTGATTATAAATCTCAGATGGGCTCAGTAACCTTCAGGATATAGAACCAGGCAGTACATTCCCCAATAATTATTCCATGCTTTAATTTCCAATGCAACAAACCGTTGCTTATCAGCTCAGGCCAGATTCAACGCGATGGGTGTAACTTTCAGGGCGGAGTTGTGGGTGTTTAGGAGGAGCTGTCGCTGTAACACGTCGCGTGTCGCATCTAAATGACTAGTTGGGATTCTGTGAGATGCAAATGTAGATCTTTTTCATCTCTCTCCTATTGATTATGCAGAGGTATAGGAACTGTGTTGGTGGATTATGTGTAAGAGCTGTATTGGTTTTGTGGTAGGTTACAGTATAAATGGGCTGCAGGTGAATCTGGTCTCCGCTGTGTTCATGGTCATGTGGACGACCAGTTAATTGGGTAAAAACAACAGCCTTAATAGTTATTTGTGGAGCGGCAGTAACCAGTAGCTGTGTGTTCCTGGCACCCCACTGTGAGACTGCACTAATCCACAAAGCTGCATTAACAGCCAGTCGATACAGTTTTGTTTTTTAAGTCCTAAGCACTGGGACTTTTAATTTTACCCCAAAAATTCTCCCCAATTTCGTGATATCCAAATTGGTAATTACGATCTTGTCTCATCGCTGTAACTCACCAACGGGCTCGGGAGAGGCGGAGGTCGAGACAAGCGTCCTCCGAAACATGACCCGCCAAGCCGCACTGCTTTTTAACACACTGCTCACTTGTCCACCGGATGTATAAGGTGTTTGGTTTTGCAAGGTGTCTAGGCCTTTTCCATACCCACGTGCTTTTTTCAACTAGCTAAAAGCAGGCTAGTTGGAGTCTATGTGTGTACTTCCTTTGGTACAACCGCATGCTAAAGCTACGCACAAGAACACACCACAACCTAGTGCTGCACCCCCACGTAGAGTTGTGGAGCGCTCCACTGACAGTGAATGGCTTCCACCGGAATGCACTTGACACATCTGGTGGACATGTGGCTTAATCCGGAAGCCAGTCGCACCAGTCTACTTGCAGGCGCATGGCCCACCACAAGGAGTCGCTAGAGCGCAATGAGCCAAGGAAAGCCCCCCGGCCACACCCTCTCTCAACCCGGAACGGCACTGGGCCAATTGTGCGCCACCCTATCGGGCTCTCGGTCACGGCAGGCTGTGACACAGCCTGGGATTGAACCCCAGGCTGTAGTGGAGCCTCAGCACTGAGATGTAATGCCTTAGACCACTGTGCCACTCGGGAGGCCGGCTGAAGAGATTTTTAAACAGCAACATTATCACTGCCTCTTATTTAAAGATTTAACAACAGCATCTCAGAGAGCCTATCATTAATCAGGGCTTTCCCTAAAGTGGTGAATAATTTATAACTGTGACAGCGTGAGTGTGCACGTGTGTGTGTGTGTGTGTGTGTGTGTGTGTGTGTGTGTGTGTGTGTGTGTGTGTGTGTGTGTGTGTGTGTGTGTGTGTGTGTGTGTGTGTGTGTGTGTGTGTGTGATGTGCGTGTGTGCGTGTGTGTGTGTGTGTGTGTGTGTGTGTGTGTGTGTGTGTGTGTGTGTGTGTGTGTGTGTGTGTGTGTGTGTGTGTGTGTGTGTGTGTGTGTGTGTGTGTGTGTGTGTGTGATGTGCGTACATGTGAGTTCATAGCCTACTGTAGATAAACAAGATAATGTTCCTCGCTGTGTGTTGTAGCTAGATGAACAACAGCTCGAGTCTCAAGGTGCCGTTTTACTCCAGAGCATCATGGCTGGGAGAATAGTTCTGCCAGATGATGTATTTTCATGTGTTGTCAGGTTGTTTTTGAAGCCCACTCACTCAGGAGTAGAACATGCTCTCTCCATCTCTCAGCAGGACCTGAAGAACTTGTGCCAACTCTAAATGCAGTGGCACTGGACTCATTCATATTCCATCACATTACTTATGCCAGTCTCTGAATCTCCACATGAGGACAATCCAGTGGAATTTGTGATGGAGTGCAGTGAAAAGCTAAAAGCCCACAATAGGACTCCAATTGTTACCGGGCCTTTTGTTGCCCTCTGTAAACCAACCAATGTTACACAAGGACCCTATCTGATATATAGGTCTGTTCCTGACGTGCTCTGAGTCCAATAAATATTATTCTAGTCAGCTCTAGGTGATTTCCCAGTGAGCAATTTATCAGCGATGGCACAGTTGCAATGTCGTATTTTAAGACGTGCCACGGGAGGTCTGTTCATGGCATAAACGGCATAGTGCGGAACATATGAAATTCATATAGGTCAGCTGCATACATTAATCCTGCCTTGTCACATCCCCATCATCCATAGAGGGTGGGTTGCTGTAAGAGTTATAGGCCTGGAAGTTATCAGGGCGCCATGGAGGAGAGGGGAAAGGCAAAGGTGTGTGTGTGTGTGTGTGTGTGTGTGTGTGTGTGTGTGTGTGTGTGTGTGTGTGTGTGTGTGTGTGTGTGTGTGTGTGTGTGTGTGTGTGTGTGTGTGTGTGTGTGTGTGTGTGTGTGTGTGTGTGTGTGTGTGTGTGTGTGTGTGTGTGTGTGTGTGAGCACTTGTGGATGTGTTGAGGGAGTGGGTGCATAGATTTGAATCCCCCCACAAACTCCCCCACCTCCAAATTCAAATTCCCCCCAAGCAAGGTGAAGGAGCGTCTTGGCCTTTTATTTTCCAGTTCAGGGCTTTCTCTTTTGCAGATAAATGCTCTCCAATCCACCATGACAGATGTCACATTGAATCGCTTCCATTTTGATACATACCCTCTGATCCTGCCACTAACAATAAAGAGTGCAGTACGACGGCCACTCCTCCCTAGACAGCACGCGCTCTGACACTGTTGATTATTTTAAAGGTGCGTCATTGGCCCGGCTGAGTGAGGGAGTCAGCCGGGGCCCTGGCTGTGGCAGAGACCGAGGCAGCTGATGCTGCAAGGGCCTTGGCTGGCTGCTGGAGGAAGAACCTGGATATCAGTGGGTCCTGCCTTGGTCAGGGAACGCCACAGCACAACAACACACAGTCTGAGTCTGTCTCTCATGGCCAGAAAGGTCACCCTGACACACTGCATTACCACAGACTGGGAATGATGTTGAACTCCAAAGCCCAGAGTCTGGCCCTGGATTCCTCTTCTGTCTTTGTTTGCCTTTGTTACATAGGTGCACTAGAAGTTATAGAAAATCTGTAAAGGGGATGTTGGGAGTGGTGTTGCTGCCAGTTGGACTCAGTGAGCATAGCATTAATCATAGGAGCAGAATCTCAGTAAACACTGCATGTCAGGTCAAGGTAAAGACCAAGTCCCCCTGCATTTAAAAGGGCCTAAGGTTGATGTCTGCTCCCCCATGGAAATCTAATTAGGATAATACAAACATCCCCAGAAATATCTGTCCGTTTAAGCTAGAGATGTTTTTGCATTGGATGCGTCTCAATCCACCACATCCGCCGACTTCTGCATCTGCGGTGAAAGGTGACAGAGCTAGAGTGGTGTTTGTCAGAACATTAGACATCTGTGGTGAAAGGTGACAGAGCTAGAGTGGTGTTTGTCAGAACATTAGACATCTGCGGTGAAAGGTGACAGAGCTAGAGTGGTGTTTGTCAGGCCACGAGACATCTGCGGTGAAAGGTGACAGAGCTAGAGTGGTGTTTGTCAGGCCACGAGACATCTGCGGTGAAAGGTGACAGAGCTAGAGTGGTGTTTGTCAGAGCTAGAGTGGTGTTTGTCAGGCCACGAGACATCTGCGGTGAAAGGTGACAGAGCTAGAGTGGTGTTTGTCAGAACATTAGACATCTGCGGTGAAAGGTGACAGAGCTAGAGTGGTGTTTGTCAGGCCACGAGACATCTGCGGTGAAAGGTGACAGAGCTAGAGTGGTGTTTGTCAGACCACGAGACATCTGCGGTGAAAGGTGACAGAGCTAGAGTGGTGTTTGTCAGACCACGAGACATCTGCGGTGAAAGGTGACAGAGCTAGAGTGGTGTTTGTCAGACCACGAGACATCTGCGGTGAAAGGTGACAGAGCTAGAGTGGTGTTTGTCAGACCACGAGACATCTGTGGTGAAAGGTGACAGAGCTAGAGTGGTGTTTGTCAGAACATTAGACGTTCCGAAAATCGGTCTTCACACAAAATGGTCTAAACGGTTTGACAGTAGTCAGCACAGCCGACCTGCCAACCTATGTCCGAACACTGTAGCTACACACCAATATGACACCTTTGTGCAAAGGTGAGACTCTCACGAACACTTCCGTCAGTTGTTTCGCTCTAGGATGCCCACAGGCCTCACAAGACTCGTCTGAAGGTCCCCTGGTATCAATTCAAATGAATTATGGAAGTATACAGTATATAGAGACTGTATAGTGCCAAAAATAAGGGGTTAAATATATGCTAAAAATATATAATTATATCTCTCAGATATAGGACAGACACTTCAGAGCAAACTTCCTTTTGACCATCTGTAGTTTCATGTCGTTAATCTGTTTATCAATGCATTTGTATGGGCTAATAACAGTAGGGCCAAAAAAATGCAATATCTAATACTTTAAAATTATTTTGAGGGGATACTTCAAGGGGTCTTCAAATTTTAAATCAAGTAACTAAATTATCCTTACAAAAAATGCCATATAGCTTTAGACAGGGCTTAGACTCTTATGGGTTGACAGGACTCAATAATACAATATACATGTTGAAAAACCAGCATCATTCTCCTCAGCCTTCTCCGTGCTGGAGAGACGTGCCATTGTTCATTAAAGAGCTCTGGAATTTTACTTATTTGCCAATACACTGGATCAGCAGCAATTAAGTATTTGAGGCAGAGAAATATGGAGATTGAGAAACAAATAGCCTGTATTCACTAATATTGTAAGTCAACTGTATAGCAGGCAGAAGCAGGACCTATAGAAGAACTGGCTGGAGCTCCTGGTGTATCTGAAGGACCAACTCTGTTTCATCAGCCTGCTGCTTCCTCCCTCCATTCCCCCAGGGTAGGGTCATGGCCGTTCTCTGACTGAACCCCAGGCCTACCCTGGGCCTAAATATGTGAGCAAACCCAATTATCGTCAAAATTAAAATGAGCAGACTTGGCACAGGAACAATACACTGTGACTCAACTCACAGAGCTAAATGGGGCAGACAAATACATCGCCCCATCTTCATTTGCCACTGAGCACAGTGAGCAGACCCTACATCGGGATAGCTAGGGTAATGACATTTTTCTTGTAATGCTCATTTAGACTGGTCGCATTGAAAGGTCAGAGATTTAATGTAACCCTTAATTTGCTTATCTCTTTGTTCCAGAAGACAGGAAGCTGTTTGTCGGGATGCTAAACAAACAACAAACTGAGGAGGACGTGTACCGCCTCTTTGAGCCCTACGGAGTCATCGAGGAGTGCACCGTCCTAAGAGGTCCCGACGGAAACAGCAAAGGTAGGAACCGATTATATATAGTACCTCTGACATTTTCTAAGATTCTAGGTCACTGACTTTGACCCTTGAGGTGTTTCAGCTGAGAAATCACGTATTCATAACGGGCATGTGTCCGTTTAGTTTTTCAGTAGTGAAAAAACAATCAACGTAAATGGGTTTCTTTATAGGAGTCATCATGGCTTATATTATTCAGTCAGGTTATGGTAGGCCTGCAAGTGAAACATTCCCAAAGATGTACGATCATTAGCCCTAACTGATGCACTGTACTCTAGGCCCCATGGTCTGCCCACCCATGGTCTGCCCACCCATGGTCTGCCCACCCATGGTCTGCCCACCCAGACACCAATACCTTCTGACATGCAGTAAACAGCAGTGGGAGCCCTGGTACTTCATGTCTCTATAAACATAGTCCGAGGCCAGTGTTTATGAAAACTGTTGTGGAATTATCTCCGAAGTAGAGGCCCTTTCATTCTGACTTGACAGTCATGCAGAAGTAAAGAGGGAATGGGGGCTGTCAAAACAATTGTGGTGTTCTTTACAGGAAGACAGGACATTGGGGCAGCTAGGGGACGTTTCATTTTGTCTCCGCTATACTCTGTTTGGGTTATGTGAATCTAGGCCCACATTGGCCTACAGCTGAATAACTCATAACGTCCGGAGTCATAAGTCAGATAATGCACTTCTTTACAAATACGATTGAATTTCCAGATGTTTATGGATACTGGTCTGTCAACTAACCCTTATAATGTACATATTCATTAATATATTGTCTGTTTTGTGTATATTGGCCAGAGGTCGATAGGAGTTGAGCTTTTGCTGGAGCTCCTGGTGTACACACTTGAAGATCCAGTACTTCTCTCCTCTAGTTATACCTTCTCTAGTTATACCTTCTCTAGCTGCAGGTCCTGATCAAACCAGCATTAGTCCCTCAAACATGTTTGGCTTCTTTCGAGGAACTGTAGACTAATGCGTAATGACTTAAAACAATCTACATTTCACTGGGTCTGTATTTAATATGCACAGACCGGCATGTGGCGCTAAATAGCATGCTTTTCTGCTTCATCAGTGCAATCTGTACAAGAGCCTGCAGCTTGGGCAGCCTGGGGAGGAGCAGCCTGCTGTGCCTCCCTGAAATGTTTTGGCGTGCTTCTCCTCACAGTGTTTAATAAAGGCACCCTGCCTCTTTCTCCATCCCTGTTTGTGCGTGTGCGTGTGCGTGTGCGTGTGTATGCGTGCGCTTTTTTTCCAGGCTGTGCCTTTGTAAAGTTCTCCACACATGCTGAGGCCCAGTCTGCAATCAGTGCCCTTCATGGCAGCCAGACCATGCCAGTGAGTACACTTCCTGCCTTTGTTCCACACAACAGTATGCAACATGCACAACACGTACAAATGACAACAGCAACTTTACTTTAGATTCTACTGATCAAGGCCTTGCAGGGCGGCAAAGACTCTTTCAACCTACAGTTTTTATTGACCGACAATCTGCAACCGCCCTCATGAATATTACAGCTTTCACGAGCAAACGGGTACAACCACAAACCTTCTTTCTTTAGAATGAAAGGTATTGGTACTTTATGTAGGGACGTCAAACATTCAGCCTGCTGCTCAGATCCTATGGTCACTCTAGTCTCTAAATCTCTAAATGGTTCAACTAATGAGAAATATACACTGAGTGTACCAAACATTTTCTATGACAGACTAACCAGGTGAATCCAGGTGAAAACTATGATCCCTTATTGATGTCACCTGTTAAATCCACTCCAATTAGTGTAGATGAAGGGGAGGAGACGGGTTAAAGAAGGATTTGTAAGCCATGAGACATGAATTGTGTATGTGTGCCATTCAGAGGGTGAATGGGCAAGACAAAATATTTGTGCCTTTGAACAGGGTATGGTAGTGGGTGCCAGGCGCACCTGTTTGAGTGTATCAAGAACTGCAGTGCTGCTGGGTTTTTCACGCTCAACAGTTTCCCGTGTGTATCAAGAATGGTCCACAAAAGGACATCCAGCCAACGGCTGAAAACAGGTCATTGATGGAAGAGGACAAAGGAGGCTGTCCCGATTTGTGCGGAGCAACCGACTGGCTGTAGTTAGTCTACTGACAGTCCAGTACAACATTGGTGCCCAAAGACCCACAAAAGAATGTACAACTCGTCGTACCTTGACACGAATGGGGTATGGCGACGGCCTTACAGAGGTCTACTTCTTTCAGCAATAAACAAGAAACTTGCAGTTGCAGTGAGCTAAAGAATGAAAACACTGGACACTGGAGAATTGGAAAAACATTGCCTGGTCTGATGAATCCCGTTTCCTGCCATTTTCACACTGATGGGAGGACCAGGGTATGGAGAAAACCAAGAGTACACGCATCCATCATGCCGTGTGTCAACATCGCAGGCTGGTGGTGGTGTTAGGCGTGTTTTCATGGCACACATTGGGCCCTTTGCTAAATGTGGAGCTGCGTTTGAATGCCACAGGACATCTGAACATCGTCGCCAATCAGGTGCATCCCTTTATGGCAGCAGTGTATCCATCTGCGAATGGATTTTTTTCTGCAAGATAATGCACCATGCCACAAGGCTAACATTGTCAGGAATGGTTCCATGAACATGACAGTGAATTCAGCTTACTGCAGTGGCCTTCCCAGTCACCAGATCTCAATCCAACTGAGCATCTGTGGGATGAGATGGAACAAGCTAGTCAGATTAGAGATCCACTACCAGCCAACTTGACAACTGCGGAAACATTGGAGTCAACGTGGGCCAGCATGTGGAACGGTTGACACATTGTAGGGTATTGAATTGGGGTTGCAACTTTCTAAATTGACCAGTAAACCACCAGATTTAAGACGTCTACTGGCCCTTTTGGATACTTCAGATTATCACAGGTGTCTGTCATTATCTGTGGCCCTCAGGCCTTATCACATATAAAATATGAAAGAATTAAATAAGATGATTTTAAAATATAAAAAAATAGAAGAACAAAGCTGTAAAACATTGTCCGCAATTTAAACCATCTTAGTGAATACCATTGGTGTTTAATATGAAGGTTTCAGCATTTAATATCATTATATTTATTTTACTATGTCTATGTATTTGTTGTCAATGTTTTTGCATCAAACTGGTGGCAGATTTGGAAAAAAAGTAGAGATAATTGAATATAAGATGTTTTTTCATTCATTAGGCTATTGAACCATCTACTAGAAACTCATGGATGTTTTACCAAAATTACAGACAGTATGTGGACAGAATGTGTTAGTACAGTAGACAAGCTGACGTTTTGACCACATCCAAATTGGGGGGAATTACACATCCTTTTTTTACCTCAGATTGGTGATTTTTATTATCAACATGATGACAAGATCAATTTGCTTAAAACAGATCAATATCTTTGGTTTTGTACTGTTGATTTTGTCATACCCGCTGGGGGTGGTAGGACTATCCTTTTTCTTTTTCAAATGGCACGGATAATTCGGGGTGGTCTCTAAAAAGTCACTGGCCACACAAAAATACACGATTTGAAAGTTAAACCATTACTTCAATAGCGGCCAACCATTGTCACTGTTGCCATCCTATGGCGGGTCGTGATTGGTTGAAGATAACTAACAGAAAGTGACTTATTCCCTTTTCCGTGATGGCAGCCTCACAAAATCAACATCCGCCAATCCAAAATAGAGATAAAAGCCTTTACAAGTCCTCATCTAACCAACCATGTATAGGTTATTCCCAGTTTCCGTGGAGCCTTTGAATTAGTGTTATTTTAAACTACGCCCCCAAACGTTTGGCCCCTGCTCTATTGATTGATCTTCTACAAATTGTCCTCTATTCCGTGTGTTGTTTTTTTTAGGTATTTGATTTTAACGTGATAATCCATAGGAGTGATGGACAAAACAATGTTTACGTTTCTCTTTCTGTTTTGGTGACCCCGTATCAAAATGCAACATTCCAAAATGTAGCTGACTGTGTTCTGCAGGTGGTTTTCTAACCAGTGATGTGAAAATGTATCCGGTTGTTAGTTTCATAAGCACATATCACCCCCCCTTAATCAATGAGTGATTTATTGCCACTTGACAAAACAGTTTTTTTTGTGTATGTGCCATTTAAAAGGTGCTCGTTTAAAGTAGCATGATGACCATTGTTGCACAGGTATGTGTAGATAGTACATTTTATTTTTATTTTTATTTTTATTTTTTTATATCACAAATTGTTTCTGCATATTGGTTATTGATTTGGACACTTTAAAACTTTGTTTTGATATTGGGCTATTTATCAATGTCTTGTCAACAGGAAGCAGCAACAGCATTATATATTTTTTAGGTTTTAGGAATATAAATGTAACTTTCAACGATAATTTCCAATGATACTGTACTTAATAAGGTAAAAACTGCTGAATGAGTCAGAACGTGCAGTGATTTATTTATTTTGGATACACCAGAAATCACCAAAACGGGTTTACCCCGCCTACTTTTCAACAATGATTTTCTTCTCATTGAATGATAATGGGTTCAAATCAAATCAAATCAAATGTATTTATATAGCCCTTCGTACATCAGCTGATATCTCAAAGTGCTGTACAGAAACCCAGCCTAAAACCCCAAACAGCAAGCAATGCAGGTGTAGAAGCACGGTGGCTAGGAAAAACTCCCTAGAAAGGCCAAAACCTAGGAAGAAACCTAGAGAGGAACCAGGCTATGTGGGGTGGCCAGTCCTCTTCTGGCTGTGCCAGGTGGAGATTATAACAGAACATGGCCAAGATGTTCAAATGTTCATAAATGACCAGCATGGTCGAATAATAACAAGGCAGAACAGTTGAAACTGGAGCAGCAGCACAGTCAATTGTTCAAAACATTGAGCAATTTTTGCATTTGACCCATGAACAAACACCGTAATCATAGCAGTAACTACTGTATTACTGCTAGGTGTGCCTATTTGTATGTGGCTCATGTTTAGGGAGGCCCCTCTAAACCCTTTTTGTGCACACTAAACCTGCATTATAAAGTTATTCTGCACGCTACACATTATTCAGTGGTTTGAAATACCCTCTGCCTTAACTCTGTCTTTGTTGGAGAAACTTCAGGTGTGGAGCAGGACCCTGAACTCTCTCACCACTGTTGCGTTACACCATTTTATGTTATTATTTATGGTCGCACAGAGCGTGGATGAAGAGAGCGTCGGACGAGCTGACTGTGTCATTAGTTTTGGTGCAACCTTGAGGTCAATATAAGTGCAAATGACTCTGGGACATGAGGATAGGCTGAAGATAGAGCAGAGAGCACACAAGGTCCAGCCTGTGGTATTGGACAGCCACAGCATTTCCCCCACTCTCCCCTCACTCTTCTCTCTTTCCCAGCCTCCCGGGATATTAGGCAATAGACTTGTTTACTTCACCTTTCACCACATCGGCTGCTGAATTATTCATTTGTGTATAAGGAGGGGGAGAGGCGGTTGGGAGATGGGAAGAAGAGCGGAAGGGAAGAGACAGAAATGAAGGAGAGATGGAAAAACGAGTGAGGAGGCAAATGGACAGGATTGATCCCCTCCTGGTCGGCTAAATTGATTATAGAAATCTTATCAGCATCTCATCTCCTGTGTCGGGGGTTTGGATGGGCGTGGGTCGGCCCCGGACGCTCCGTCTCGCCAGGATTAGACTGACAGACAGAAAGACAGAGCACCATTAGGCCTTGGGCCTGGGATACTCAGAGGACAGGCCTGAATTACCCATGATCTGCATCTACAGCACCGCACTGAACATGGAACAGCACTGCTAAAGGACTAACAGTGCATCTATACAGTTTCTTACAGGCCCGAATCGTCTACTGTTCCATGTCATGAATGACCCTATTCGTTCTTTTAGAAAATTCTCCACATATAGGGTCTACGACTAACTGTTAAAACAAATGAGTGTGCAGCATTTACAAGCTATTCCAAGTGATCAGTCTAAGAAAAGAGATGGCTATGGATCATTTCCAGCCGAGAGCCTAGCTGAGGTTTTGGAGTGCACTGAATATAAACACTATAACTAACAGCTTCTTAATAGATCAACATCAGATCCCCCAAGTCTCTCACACACACACACACACACACACACACACACACACACACACACACACACACACACACACACACACACACACACACACACACACACACACACACACACACACACACACACACACACACACACACACACACACACACACACACACACACACACACACACACACACACACTCTCCTCTCAATCACATGCTCATACAGCCATAAGCAAGGGTCAAAGGCTCACTGACTGATCTTATTTTCCAGCTCGGAGGATGTTGGGGTGTTGTGAATGTGTGTCTATGTATACTGTATGTGTGTGGGAGGGATCTGAGTGATAAAATGTGGGTGGATTTGAGGTTCAGATTGTGTGATTGTATGTGGTCTCTTCTGTATGTGTTTGTGCATGATAATGAGCGTGTGTATGTGTTGTTTCTGTTTGAGCATATGAATGCGAGACAGAATGGTTTCCTTCCAACTATTTAATGTGGATGAATTACCTGACTCATGGGCTGATGGAAACAGGAAATCCCATTACAATTGTATAAATGCCGACAGACAATTTGTTCGTTAGACATGGTGGGATCTTTTTGTATCGGGAAAATTAATTATGCGAGAAATGGCAGTGGAAATGTCTTTATGTGCAAATATTGATATAATAACCATCATATCGAAGTAAACTTGGAGTCACGCAATGATATGTTAGGTGGACCTCCCACTACGACTCGGGAAACCATGCAGTTTATTAGGCTACAGATGAAATAAATGATGATGAACATCACAGGGTGGTGAAAGTACACGGTGATGAGCTTGATGCTCCTTTCCAATAAACAGAGAGTCCTATTCTGGTCACATGGTGATTGACGCTTGGCTGCCGTTTGACAAATGAATGTAATCTGGCTCTTCTGTCCATAATAATGTCATCATGTAGGTAGCCTACCCACACTGTATCTGAGAGCTGTTGGCTAGAGAGCATGTGCCAAGACCAGAGTGGGCACATTTAGCTATTTAACGCAAATGTTTGTGTGACAAAACCATCAGAAGAGTTGAAAATGGAAACCCATTTAACTTGTATTTTTCATTCGGTACCTGGGATTTTAAGTTATTTTTATGTGCACTACATCATTGTGCACAGCCTGTTATCAGTAATACATTCGTTTGATGGGATAAAAAATAAAAACAAGTTTTATATTCGCATGAAAATCTGTCGCAAATTGGATGGAATCCAACTAGTGAAGCTAAAACGTATATTTGTCTCTATAGTTTAACATTTTGGATTTGAGATCAAATGTTATATATATTAGAGGTCGACCAATTAATCGATTAGGGCCAATTTCAAGTTTTCATAACAATCGGTAATCGGCCTTTTTGGATGCCGATTATGGCTGATTACATTGCATTCCACAAGGAAACTACGTGGCAGGCTGACCACCTTACGTGAGTGCAGCGTCAAAAGGACATTGTGGCTGCAAGGAGCCAAGGTAAGTTGCTAGCTAGCATTAAACGTATCTTGTAAAAAACAAATCAATCTTCACATAATCACTAGTTAACTACACATGGTTGACGATATTACTAGGTTAACTAGCTGGTCCTGCGTTGCATATAATCAATGCAGTGCCTGTTAATTTATCGTCGAATCACAACCTACTTCAACTTCGCCAACCGGGTGATGATTTAACAAAAGCGCATTCGTGAAAAAAGCACAATCGTTGCCTTTATTAAAATCAATACACAGAAGTATATTTTTTTTAAACCTGCATATTTAGTTAAAAGAAATTCATGTTAGCAGGCAATATTAACTAGGGAAATTGTGTCACTACTCTTGCGTTCAGGGTATATGCAACAGTTTGGGCCGCCTGGGTCGTTGCGGACTGTGTGAAGACAATTTTTTCCGAACAAAGACCTAATTAATTTGCCAGAATTTTATATAATTATGACATAACGATGCACAACCTTCAATATAACAGCAATATTTAGACTTGGGGTTGCCACCCGTTCAATAAAATACAGAGCGGTTCCGTATTTCACTGAAATAATAAATGTTTTGTTTTCAAAATGATAGTTTCCGGGTTTTACCATATTAATGACCAAAGGTTTGTCCTTCTGTGTTTATTATGTTATAATTAAGTCTATGATTTGAGGCTCGTAAGCAGTCATTCAAACAGCACTTTTCAACGTTTGCCAGCAGCTCTTCGCAATGCTAGAAGCACAGCGCTGTTTATGACTTCAAGCCTATCAACTCCTGAGATTAGGCTGGCTATACTAAAGTGCCTATAAGAACATCCAATAGTCAAAGGTATATGAAATACAAATGATAGAGAGAGAAATAGTCGACGCGTCATATTTCCTATGATAACTACAACCTAAAACTTCTTAACTGGGAATATTGAATAACTGGGAATATTGAACCACCAGCTTTCATATGTTCTCATGTTCTGAGCAAGGAATTTAAATGTTAGCTTTTTTACATGGCACATATTGCACTTTTACTTTCTTCTCCAACACTGTGTTTTTGCATTATTTAAACCAAATTGAACATGTTTCATTATTTATTTGAGACTAAATAGATTTTATTTATGTATTATATTAAGTTAAAATAAAAGTGTTCATTATTCACTCAGTATTGCTGTAATTGTCATTACTACAAATATATATATAAAATTGTCCGATTAATCGGCATCTGCTTTTTTTGGTCATCCAATAATCAGTATCGGCGTTGGAAGAAAAAAAAATCTATATATGAGGCAACAGTACAGAATATCACCTTTTATTTGAGGGTATTTTCGTACATATCGGTATAAACGTTTAGAAATGAATGCACTTTATGCATCTAGTCCCCCCCATTTGAGGGTGTCATAAGTGTAACCCTCTCACCAAAATATTCAGATAAGTCAGCTTTAAAATAATGGTGAAAAGGACATCTCAGTATTTTAACTTCTAAGATATTGACTCGCTAGGGGAAAAACGAGAGGCGAGGGATATTACTAAAACATACAGTGTGTTCCGGAATTATTGCCACCCTTGTTAAAGATGAGCAATAATGACTACACATATGAAATAATTCAAATACTATTTTATACTAATACAATTGCTCAGAGAAAGAGATTGAGAAAAAAAGTATTACTTGTTAAACAAAACAGGTAGGGGGTCAAAATTGACATCCCTAAGGATTTTTTTAACCTTTATTTAACTAGGCAAGGCAGTTAAGAACTAAATCTTATTTACAATGACAGCCTACCGGGGAACAGTGGGTTAACTGCCTTGTTCAGGGGCAGAACAACATATTTTTACATTGTCAGCTCAGGGATTTTATCCACCAACCTTTCAGTAACTGGCCCAACTCTCTAACCACTAGGCTATCTGCACAAATTCAAAAATGTAATATTTGGTCCCATATTACTAGCACACAATGTCCACATCAAGCTTGTGACTACAAACTTGGCGGATGCATTTGCAGTTCTTATTGGTTTTGTTTCAGGTCGTTTTGTGACCAACATAAATTAATGGTAGATAATGTATTGTGTCATTTTGGAGTTACATTTATTGTAAATAAGATATGAATATGCTTGTAAACACTTCTACATTAATCTGGATGCTACCGTGATTGCAGATAATCCTGAATTAATCGTGAATAATGACGAGAGAGAAAGTTACAGAGGGTCAAAGATCATACCCCCAAAACATGCTAACCTCTCACCATTACCAATAACAGGGGAGTTAGCATGTCTTGGGGGGTTGATCTTTGACCCACTATAACTTTATCATTACGAGTGAACTCTTACACAACTCAATCATTGAACACTGTTCATTTTAGCAAGCTAAATTGGCGCTGAAGGTATGATGAATGATCCAGTCAAATGAATGGAAACCCAATGTTACTTACCTGAAGCAAACTCCTGAAACAATCATTCCAGGGCCGATGCCTATTTGTAATCCATGGCGGAAAACGCCCTGCATGTGATTGAAACGATGTCCTGTGCCATTGGAAGAAGTCCCAACTCGTCTTGGAAGAAAGCAGCTCCCAATCCAACGAAATCTAGGCTAGCTCCCATTGAAGCAACGATGGCTACACTCTTCACAGCAGGTGAATTCAGGTCAATTTGATATAGATGTTTAACTAGACTTTCTCTAGAATTGTAACAGGTAAATCGAATGAATCAACAGTCTCTTTGCTAAATGCAATTCATAATTTCTTCAGATGCCTTCACATCTGGAGCGGCAACACCAGTTTAAGTGCCCATAAAACTGCCTTGCCACAACAAAGTTCAGGCGGTTGGCCTAAAAATGTAGCATTGCTCCTCATTAGCTAAACCAAACCATGTCACTTTAGATTATCTGAACTGTAAAAGTTCTAATCATTTAAGTGGATGGCACATCAAATAACTCTACCAAACAGGTGCTTCTTAAATTATTGACAAGTCATTTCATTTTAATTCTGCACATGAAAGCAAAAACACATCTCCTACCATTACGAATAACGGGATGTTAGCATGTTTTGGGGGTATGATATTTATGCCTCTGTAACTTTCTCACTCATGAGAAGTGACTCCAAAATAATATTATACATTATTTACTATTTGCTGTGGCGCAGCGCTCTAAGGCACTGCATCTCAGTGCTAGAGGCGTCACTACAGATTCTGGTTCAATTCCGGTATCAGAACCGGCTGGGATTGGGAGTCCCATAGGGCGGTGCATAATTGGCCCAGCATTGTTGGGTTTTGGCCGGGGTAGGGCTTCATTGTAAATAAGGATTTGTTCATAACTGACTAGCCTGGTTAAATAAATCACAAACAAATACACCCATCAAGTTTATAGAGTCACAAGCTTGATCTAGTCATTGCGTGCTAAGAATATGGGACCAAATGCTAAACTTTTGACTAAATGTAATACACTATATAAGTGAATTTGAACAAATACTTATAACACTTTCAAATGACGGACAAGATACATGAAGTGCTTTCATTTCTAAACGGTAAAACAGATATGTATAAAATGTCCTCAAATAAAAGGTGAAATTCTGTACTATCACCTCATATGAAACATTTGATCTCAAATTCAAAATACTGGAGTATAGAACCAAATAAGTTTAATCTCCAAATAAATACGAGTGGCGCAGGGTGGTGGGAGGTGATGACAGGTCAGATGTGAGACCCTGAGAGCCTCTCCATTCCATTCCAAGCACACACGCCTCCTGCCTGGGCCTCGGTAGACCTCACATGGCTGAGGAAGCAACACAATTAAAAATGTAAGCGCTGGAGCTGTAAAGCAAATTGCTGGGATTCAGGAAGGCTGTGTCTAAGGGAAGTCCCGGGACAGAATAGGAGGGTCTTTCTGCTGGATTTTTTTTCTCATTTTGTCTGTCATAGTTGAAGTGTACCTATGATGAAAATGACAGGCCTCTCTCATCTTTTTAAGTGGGAGAACTTGCACAATTGGTGGCTGACTAAATACTTTTCTGCCCCACTGTATATCTTTGTAGTGATTAGGTTTATTGATACACCAACTAAAGTGTCAAATGAATAACTTCGCCATGCTCAAATGGATATTCAATGTCGGCTTCTTTTTTTACCAATCTACCAATAGGTGCCCTTGTTTGCAAACCATAGGAAAACCTCCCTGGCCTTTGTGGTTGAATCTGTGTTTGAAAATTCACTGCTCAACTTAGGGACCTTGCAGATAATTCAATGGCACTGTATGTGTGAGGTACAGAGATGTGGTAGTCAATTAAAAACCATGTTCTACACCATTATTGCACCCAGAGTGAGTCCATGCTACGCATTATATGACTTGTTAAGCACATTTTTACTCCCGAACCTATTTAGGCTTGCCATAACAAAAGGCTTGAGTACTTATTTATTCAAGACATTTTAGCTTTTCATAATGAATTTGTAAACATTTCCAAAAACATAATTCCACTTTGACATTTATGGGGCATTGTGTGTAGGTCAGCGACACAACATCTCAATGTAATCCATTTTAAATTCAGGCTGTAACAGAACAGAACGTGGAAAAAGTCCAGGGGTGTGAATACTTTCTGAAGGCACCGTGTCTGACAGGGAGATATGCTAAGAGGAGAGAGTCAGAGCCCATATCGAAGTGTGATCTCGCTTTACACACACTATAAATATCATTTTTATAGAACGACAGCCAGTGTCACAGTAATAAAATGAAATGTCTCATGCATAGTTTAATGTTAGGAGGCTACTTCACATGGATGATATATCCATGTTTCTCGTCATTAAACAATGTGCCGTAATTATGTTGAACTTGATAGTTTCTGCATATTGTTCTATTGCTTATAAGATGTCATTTTTCCCTAGTGTCACTTCCCAAGCAATTTACATTCTAATCAGAGCCTAATGGATTACACTAATTTGTTATTTTACTAACCAAGCACTAAATATACAGTGTGTGTTAAGTCATTCACGGTGGTTATTTAGTGCAGATGAATGGGAATCAGTGTATCATAATGAGAATGGAGACATGAAACTACACAATAGAAAGTTTAACACTGAACTCACTAAACAATTATCTGGAAATAGCCACACAGCTGTGTATTCCTGTTGGAGCGAGTGGAGTAGGAACTAGGAACCTTTGTTCTAGTGACTAAGCCCCCGTTTGACTAAACCAAAGAGACAGGGACACCGCTAAGGCACTCGCCATGTGACACTTTGTTCTATTACAGGTTTTCTGAGTCGCAGCGGCTTATGTAAGATGACGGCAGGCGCAGGATAATTCAACCTTATTACCTTATTGCGAGGTAATGCGCTGAGACAGATGTGTAGAGTTAAGGCAATATCAAATATATAGCGTCGTTTGCAGCTTTATCTGGACCATTCACACGGGTTTGGAAAGGAACCAAGCTGGCCCTGAGCAGACTTCTCTTCTCTTTGAATCCCAGTCCCTTTTCCCTATATTCCTGTGTAAGAACAGCTGCCCATTTTATTCCCACAGTTTTACTCCCTCTCCTGAATCCACTCTAGAGGCTCTGAGTCGGTGGGGATTCTGCCTGACACTTGGCAGCTTAAAATTGAATGAGACTTTTACTTCATAGTTCATCCACCTCTCTACTTTGTACTGTGGAGAGAGAGATTCTACACCGTGATATATTGAAAATGTGCAATACAGTAAATTGGGTAGGCATGGGAACAAGCATAGGAATGGACATGGAAGATAATGGTGTCAACAGCCACGCAAATCATAGACTGTTCTCTCTGCTACCGCAAGGAAAGTGGTAGTCGATGCACCAAGTCTGGAGCCAACAAGACCCTGAACAGCCTCGACCCCCAAGCCCCCCTACCCAGACTATCTGCATTGACCCTTTTTGCACAAATCTTTTTGACTCATCACGTACACTGCTGTTACTGTTTATTATCTATCCTGTTGCCTAGTAACTTTTACCCCTGCACATTGACTCAGTACTGGTACTCCCTGTTGTGTATTTATTCCTTGTGTTATTTTTTTCTATAATTTTTCTATTTTTCACTCTGCACTGCTGGGAAGGGCCCGTGAATAAGCAGTTCACTGTTAGTCGACACCTGTTGTTTATGAAGCATGAAACATACAATGTGATGTTGGCACATAAAGTGAATGGCTTGTATGATGACTAAAACAGAAATAAAGAGCTCGTGCCTGGAGCGGCTGTCATTTCCGCAGAGAGGAGAGAGAGGGGGTTATTAGGGAGTCATCCAGATATGTTTAACCTTTCCACCTTTCATATTAGAGGCTGAGAGTGTGGTGCAGTGGCACGATGGCTGCTAGTAAATCCACTGTAAGTCTTCCAGGGACTCTGAAGATCCTGGAGTTCATGCAGCAATTTGAAGGTGCCGAGACACTGCCGTAGCTCTGGGTTCACACAGAATCTAACCCTGATCAATACAACCAATCTGGGAGAGCCAATAGCTGGGCAGAGACACAGACCTCAATCTGGATAGAATAGGAGAGAACAGAACAGGAGACTGACTAGGAGCTGCATTGGCATTGCACTCACACGCTCAATCCACAATTAACCACACTTCCATATGCAAGCACACTCCAGACTGCTTGACAGAACAGGAAGGAGCTCGGGCTGCAGCGTCCCCTCTCTTCGTTGCTCGCAGACAACTTAATACCTTCAGATTATAAATTCCAACCCTGCCCAAGAACCTGGGAGCCTGAGCAGGAGAGGAAACGCACCACGAGTCTCATTATCAAACCAGCTAGTCCTTTAATAGCTTTTTTAGTGCTGTGGGGTAGAATATTCACTGTTTACCACTGCTGCACATTCCTGTATTGCAGTCCTGCATCCCTTCTCCCAGACTCGCCTAAAGATATACACCATAATAATGTTAAAGGAACAGATAGTAAACCTGGGCAGACACAACACAAGGCCCTTCTACCAGAATGACTGGGCTGTGTAACCTTGTATGGACTCTCACTCCAGATGATGGACTGTGGGTCTGGAGAGGAGATGAGGGGGAGGATGAGTGTGTGTTCCCTCTTTCAGACGTTTTACCCTTGCCCTACTACCTAGGAGCGCATGCACTTCATTGTTAAGTCATACAATGCACTTAATGAGGAGGGGCCTAATGTGGTGCTGGTGGTGAGGAGAGGCAGCTTTGTGAGGCCGTGCACTTATGGCCACAGCCATCCGTCAGGGGAAGATGGGATAAGGGGATAGTGAAAAGACAGGGAACATAGAGGAGGTAGAAGAAGAAAAAATATTCCACTCCACTGACTATCTTTTAGCATCTCTGGCAACCTGCAAATCACGCCTACATAAGCAGAGAGCCAAGCCCCGAGCCAGATTGTTAAGCCTGGAAATTAAATGTGATTGACACATTTTCAACCCCCTCAGCGGCTGAATTTAGAGAGAGATGGAGAGAGAGAGAGAGAGAGAGAGAGAGAGAGAGAGAGAGAGAGAGAGAGAGAGAGAGAGAGAAATGAAAAACTTCCTCACCTCCCCAATGTGTAGTTGGGAGCCTAGGGAACAGTATCCCCACTGTGGCTCACCACACAACCTCCCGACCCCCCCCCAAGCCCAAACACCTCCCAGCTAGCTCCTGAGCCCTACCCAACCCCCACCGCCACTCGCTGCTATTATTGACAATCTCACATCAATTTCAGGGAGCCTCTTATCTCAAATGACGCACAACCTTTCTACACTGTCAGATCAGAGTAATATTTCGGCCTTTTATATGGATCGATTGGGCAGTTTTGGGGGGGCAGGGGGAGGCAAGGCTGAGCGAATGAAAGGTCAGATGTAGAGCTAAATCATTTGAAGATTCTTAATGAATGGTGTGTGGCAGACACACCTGCTGGTTTGAGAGAGAGAGAGAGAGAGAGAGAGAGAGAGAGAGAGAGAGAGAGAGAGAGAGAGAGAGAGAGAGAGAGAGAGAGAGAGAGAGAGAGAGAGAGAGAGAGAGAGAGAGAGACTTAGAAGAGCTCCTTCACCAGGGTAAATAAGTGCTTACTGGTGCCCATGCAAATCTTAGCCCCTTCATCTCAAATAATCATGTCGCTTGTTTTGGAAACTTTCTTGAATGGCTGGACCAAGGTTAAGCACCAAGAACTTTCTTGAATGGCTGGACCAAGGTTAAACACCAAGAACTTTCTTGAATGGCTGGACCAAGGTTAAACCCCAAGAACTTTCTTGAATGGCTGGACCAAGGTTAAACCCCAAGAACTTTCTTGAATGGCTGGACCAAGGTTAAACCCCAAGAACTTTCTTGAATGGCTGGACCAAGGTTAAACCCCAAGAACTTTCTTGAATGGCTGGACCAAGGTTAAACCCCAAGAACTTTCTTGAATGGCTGGACCAAGGTTAAACCCCAAGAACTTTCTTGTAAAAAGAGTGAACTATGTATTAATGCACAATATACTTGTTTGGCCTAAATGACATGGCATTATAAATAGATGGAAGGTTTATGGTTGTATCTGAAAAGAGGACATTACAGATAGAAGTAGAGCTGGTTGATATGACTCTACATACCTACTTATGTATGCAGACCGCAAACACACAGAGACAATATCATCAATAAGACAAATGTCCAATCATGTAGTATCTGGAATGCTATAAAACTGTGAGCTTGATGTTCGATGAGAGGAGCTTTCTAATATTGATGTTAACAACAGGCCTAATGTCAAATGAGCAGTGTATGCTGAACAATTAAACCATCCAATCACATTATCATGCATGACTTGTTTCAGACTTGATCATTTAACTCGAGTTCATTATCTAAACATATTTTATTTAATCATGCTCAAATTTTTTGGTACCCCTCCACAAAAAACGAGGCATGCACAATTTTCTCTGAAATAACTTGAAACTGAAAAAAGTCATTGGGGTCCACGGTTGTTTATTCCATATTTAATAGAAATCAGACTTTGCTTTTGATTTTTTATTCAACATAATACTGTAGATCAGTAAACAAATGAAAATGGCATGGACAAAAATTATGGCACCCTTAAGCAAATATTTTGTTGCACAACCTTTAGAGGCAATCACTGAAATCAAACGTTTTCTGTAGCTCTCAATGAGACTTCTGCACCTGTTAACAGGTAGTTTGGCCTACTCTTCCTGAGCAAACTGCTCCAGCTGTCTCAGGTTTGATGGGCGCCTTCTCCAAACTGCAAGTTTCAGCTCTTTCCATAGATGTTCGATAGGATTCCGATCAGGACTCATAGAAGGCCACTTCAGAATAGTCCAATGTTTTGTTCTTATCCATTCTTGGGTGCTTTTAGCTGTGTGCTTTGGGTCATTATCATGACCTGCGACTGAGACAGAGCTTTCTGACACTGGGCAGTACGTTTTGCTCCAGAATACCTTGATAGTCTTGAGATTTCATTGTGCCCTGCACAGATTCAAGGCAGCTTGTGCCAGGCGCAGCAGAGCAGCCCCCGAACATAACCGAGCCTCCTCCATGTTTCACTGTTTCACTGTTGGGGCGGCAGGGTAGCCTAGTGGTTAGAGTGTTGGACTAGTAACTGGAAGGTTGCAAGTTCAAACCCCCGAGCTGACAAGGTACAAATCTGTTGTTCTGCACCTGAATAGGCAGTTAACCTACTGTTCCTAGGCAGTCATTGAAAATAAGAATTTGTTCTTAACTGACTTGCCTGGTTAAATAAAGGTAAAATTTAAAAAATAAAGTAGGTATGGTGTTCTTCCCTTTGAAAGTTACTTATTTGCGTCTGTGAACATAGAGCTTATGTGACTTGCCAAAAAGCTCCAGTTTTGACTCATCTATCCAAAGGACGTACTCTCAGAAGCATTGTGGCTTGTCAATATGACTTTTAACAAGCTCCAGTCTGGCTTTTTAATGTTTTTCTTTCAAAAGTGGCGTCCTCCTGGGTCTTCTTCCATGGAGCCCACTTTCGCTCAGAAAGCGACGGATGGTGCGATCAGAAACTGACGTACCTTCACCTTGGAGTTCAGCTTGTATCTCTTTGGCAGTTATCCTTCGTTCTTTTTCTACCGTTCCCACTCTCCTTCTGTTCAATCTGGGGTCCATTTTCCTCTTGCGGCCGCGCCCAGGGAGGTTGGCTACAGTTCCACGGACCTTAAACTTCTTAATAATATTTGCAACTGTTGTCACAGGAACATCAAGCTGCTTGGAGATGGTCTTGTAGCCTTTACCTTTACCATGCTTGTCTATTATTGTCTTTCTGATCTCCTCAGACAAATCTCTCCTTTGCTTTCTCTGGTCCATGTTCAGTGTGGTGCAACACAATGATACCAAACAGCACAGTGACTACTTTACTCTGGTCCATGTTCAGTGTGGTGACCACAATGATACCAAACAGCACAGTGACTACTTTACTCTGGTCCATGTTCAGTGTGGTGACCACAATGATACCAAACAGCACAGTGACCACTTTACTCTGGTCCATGTTCAGTGTGGTGCAACACAATGATACCAAACAGCACAGTGACTACTTTACTCTGGTCCATGTTCAGTGTGGTGACCACAATGATACCAAACAGCACAGTGACCACTTTACTCTGGTCCATGTTCAGTGTGGTGCAACACAATGATACCAAACAGCACAGTGACTACTTTACTCTGGTCCATGTTCAGTGTGGTGACCACAATGATACCAAACAGCACAGTGACTACTTTACTCTGGTACATGTTCAGTGTGGTGCACACAATGATACCAAACAGCACAGTGACCACTTTACTCTGGTCCATGTTCAGTGTGGTGCACACAATGATACCAAACAGCACAGTGACCACTTTACTCTGGTCCATGTTCAGTGTGGTGACCACAATGATACCAAATAGCACAGTGACTACTTTACTCTGGTCCATGTTCAGTGTGGTGCAACACAATGATACCAAACAGCACAGTGACCACTTTACTCTGGTCCATGTTCAGTGTGGTGCACACAATGATACCAAACAGCACAGTGACCACTTTACTCTGGTCCATGTTCAGTGTGGTGCACACAATGATACCAAACAGCACAGTGACCACTTTACTCTGGTCCATGTTCAGTGTGGTGACCACAATGATACCAAACAGCACAGTGACCACTTTACTCTGGTCCATGTTCAGTGTGGTGACCACAATGATACCAAACAGCACAGTGACTACTTTACTCTGGTCCATGTTCAGTGTGGTGCACACAATGATACCAAACAGCACAGTGACTACTTTACTCTGGTCCATGTTCAGTGTGGTGCAACACAATGATACCAAACAGCACAGTGACCACTTTACTCTGGTCCATGTTCAGTGTGGTGACCACAATGATACCAAACAGCACAGTGACTACTTTACTCTGGTCCATGTTCAGTGTGGTGACCACAATGATACCAAACAGCACAGTGACTACTTTACTCTGGTCCATGTT
The DNA here is from genome assembly GCF_021184085.1 of Oncorhynchus gorbuscha. Lineage (NCBI taxonomy): Eukaryota > Metazoa > Chordata > Actinopteri > Salmoniformes > Salmonidae > Oncorhynchus > Oncorhynchus gorbuscha. The sequence goes on from NC_060187.1 coordinate 38,606,188, forward strand.
CAGTGTGGTGACCACAATGATACCAAACAGCACAGTGACTACTTTACTCTGGTCCATGTTCAGTGTGGTGCAACACAATGATACCAAACAGCACAGTGACTACTTTACTCTGGTCCATGTTCAGTGTGGTGACCACAATGATACCAAACAGCACAGTGACTACTTTACTCTGGTCCATGTTCAGTGTGGTGCAACACAATGATACCAAACAGCACAGTGACTACTTTACTCTGGTCCATGTTCAGTGTGGTGACCACAATGATACCAAACAGCACAGTGACTACTTTACTCTGGTCCATGTTCAGTGTGGTGCAACACAATGATACCAAACAGCACAGTGACTACTTTACTCTGGTCCATGTTCAGTGTGGTGACCACAATGATACAAAACAGCACAGTGACTACTTTACTCTGGTCCATGTTAAGTGTGGTGCACACAATGATACCAAACAGCACAGTGACCACTTTACTCTGGTCCATGTTCAGTGTGGTGCAACACAATGATACCAAACAGCACAGTGACCACTTTACTCTGGTCCATGTTCAGTGTGGTGACCACAATGATACCAAACAGCACAGTGACTACTTTACTCTGGTCCATGTTCAGTGTGGTGACCACAATGATACCAAACAGCACAGTGACTACTTTACTCTGGTCCATGTTCAGTGTGGTGACCACAATGATACCAAACAGCACAGTGACTACTTTACTCTGGTCCATGTTCAGTGTGGTGCAACACAATGATACCAAACAGCACAGTGACTACTTTACTCTGGTCCATGTTCAGTGTGGTGACCACAATGATACCAAACAGCACAGTGACTACTTTACTCTGGTCCATGTTCAGTGTGGTGCAACACAATGATACCAAACAGCACAGTGACTACTTTACTCTGGTCCATGTTCAGTGTGGTGACCACAATGATACCAAACAGCACAGTGCCTACTTCACTCTGGTCCATGTTCAGTGTGGTGCAACACAATGATACCAAACAGCACAGTGACCACTTTACTCTGGTCCATGTTCAGTGTGGTGCACACAATGATACCAAACAGCACAGTGACCACTTTACTCTGGTCCATGTTCAGTGTGGTGCACACAATGATACCAAACAACACAGTGACCACTTTACTCTGGTCCATGTTCAGTGTGGTGACCACAATGATACCAAACAGCACAGTGACCACTTTACTCTGGTCCATGTTCAGTGTGGTGCACACAATGATACCAACCAGCACAGTGACCACTTTACTCTGGTCCATGTTCAGTGTGGTGACCACAATGATACCAAACAGCACAGTGACCACTTTACTCTGGTCCATGTTCAGTGTGGTGACCATAATGATACCAAACAGCACAGTGACTACTTTACTCTGGTCCATGTTCAGTGTGGTGACCACAATGATACCAAACAGCACAGTGACTACTTTACTCTGGTCCATGTTCAGTGTGGTGCACACAATGATACCAAACAGCACAGTGACTACTTTACTCTGGTCCATGTTCAGTGTGGTGACCACAATGATACCAAACAGCACAGTGACTACTTTACTCTGGTCCATGTTCAGTGTGGTGACCACAATGATACCAAACAGCACAGTGACCACTTTTCTCTTGTCCATGTTCAGTGTGGTGCACACAATGATACCAAACAGCACAGTGACCACTTTTCTCTGGTCCATGTTCAGTGTGGTGACCACAATGATACCAAACAGCACAGTGACTACTTTACTCTGGTCCATGTTCAGTGTGGTGACCACAATGATACCAAACAGCACAGTGACCACTTTACTCTGGTCCATGTTCAGTGTGGTGACCACAATGATACCAAACAGCACAGTGACCACTTTTCTCCATTTAAATAGGCTGATGTGTCCAGGCCATTTTAGAATATCTTTGTAGAATAAGCAATAATTAATCTCTTTTCACAGGTTCTTTGCTTTATTCTGTGACATACCAAAGGCATGCAAGTATACATGATAAAAATATATTTTAATTTAATCACTTTTCAGGAGGAATGAAGTATTATTTCAATGAGCTGTAAGGGTACCAACAAATTTGAGCACATCTGTATATACAGTTGAAGTCGGAAGTTTACATACACTTAGGTTGGAGTCATTAAAACTAGTTTTTCAACCACTCCACAAATGTCTTGTGAACAAACTATAGTTTTGGCAAGTCGGTTAGGACATCTACTTTGTGCATGACACAATAATTCACTATATCACAATTCCAGGGGGTCAGAAGTTTACATACACTAAGTTGACTGTGCCTTTAAACAGCTAGGAAAATTCCAGAAAATGATGTCATGGCTTTAGAAGCTTCTGATAGGCTAATTGACATCATTTAAGTCAATTGGAGGTGTACCTGTGGATGCATTTCAAGGCCTCTCTTCAAACTCAGTGCCTCTTTGCTTGACATCATGGTCAAATCAAAAGAAATCAGCTAAGACCTCAGAAAAGAAATTGTAGACAGTCTGGTTCATCTTTGGGAGCAATTTCCAAACACCTGAAGGTACCACGTTCATCTGTACAAACAATAGTACGCAAGTATAAACACCATGGGACCACGCAGCCGTCATACCACTCAGGAAAGAGACACATTCTGTCTCTTAGAGATGAACGTACTTTGGTGCGAAAAGTGCAAATCAATCCCACAACAACAGCAAAGGACCTTGTGAAGATGCTGGAGGAAACAGGTACAAAAGCTCAGTAAAACGAGTCCTATATCGACATAACCTGAATGGCTGCTCAGCAAGGAAGAAGCCGCTGCTCCAAAACCGCCATAAAAAAAGCCAGACTGTGGTTTGCAACCGCACATGGGGACAAAGATCATACTTTTGAGAGAAATGTCCTCTGGTCTGATGAAACAAAAATAGAACTGTTTGGCCATAATGACCATCATTATGTTTGGAGGAAAAAGGGGGAGGCTTGCAAGCCGAAGAACACCATCCCAACCGTGAAGCAAGGGGGTGGCAGCATCATGTTGTGGGGGTGTGACGGGCTGGTGCACTTCACAAAATGAATGGCATCATGAGGAAGGACAATTATGTGGATATATTGAAGCAACATCTCAAGACATCAGAAGTTAAAGCTTGGCCGCAAATGGGTCTTCCAAATGAACATTGACCGCAAGCATACTTCCAAAGTTGTGGCAAAATGGCTAAAAGACAACAAAGTCAAGGTATTGGAGTTGCCTTCACAAAGCTCTGACCTCAATCCTATAGACAATTTGTGGGCAGAACTGAAAAGGTGTGTGCAAGCAAGGAGGCCTACAAACCTGACTCAGTTACACCAGCTCTGTCAGGAGGAATGGGCCAAAATTCACCCAACTTATTGTGGGAAGCTTGTGGAAGGCTACCTGAAACGTTTGACCCAAGTTAAACAATTTAAAGGCAGTGCTACCAAATACTAATTGAGTGTATGTGAACTTCTGACCCACTGGGAATGTGATGAAAGAAATAAAAGCTGAAATAAATCTCTTCTCTACTATTATTCTGACATTTCACATTCTTAAAATAAAGTGGTGATCCTAACTGACCTAAGAAAGGGAATTGTTACCAGGATTAAATGTCAGGAATTGTGAAAAACTGAGTTTAAATGTATTTGGCTAAGGTGTATGTAAACCTCCGACTTCAACTGTCATAGCCATCAGTGACTGACTATGTGGCGTGCTATGTTGATGATGATGTTGATACACTAACTGCTGTGTGGAGGCGTTGCGGACAGAGGAGGGTTGGTTGGTTAAGTGTGCGGTCCCTCTCTCCTCAGAACGGCTCCGATTCTCTCCCCCCCCAGGGCGCGTCCTCCAGCCTGGTGGTGAAGTTTGCCGACACCGACAAGGAGCGCACCATCCGCCGCATGCAGCAGATGGTGGGCCAGTTTGGCATCTTTAACCCAGCCATCGCCCTTCCCTTCAGCACCTACAGTACCTACGCACATGCAGTGAGTTAACTAGCACAACCCCCAACCCTCCGTACCCCTCTGACCCCACTAACACCGTCCACACACGCAGTGAGTTAACTAGCACGAGCCCCAACATTTCGTATCCCTCTTACCCCTCCCAACCCCCAACTATCTGTATCCCTCTTACCCCCCAACACCCCCGAGGGCAGAGCACCGTACACACACGGCAGACCTCAGGCTCTTTGATGAGCTCACCCAGCCCACGCTGCTTTTCCCACTGCCCTTTCGTCTCCCCGGGGCCCCGGAGCTGCACCAGGGGCCAGAGATGACTCCGAATATTCCATAGGAACCTTATCTCCACACAAACCTCTTTAGCCTGCATACAGAGTTACTGCCGTTTGAAGGGAGCTGAAATGGAATGAAGAAAAGGGTTCCGTCTGACACCGATAAATACCTAAAGTCACATCAGACTGCATAAATATACACAGTATGTATATATTTATAAAATAACGGAATTCTTAATTTATTTACTTTGCACACACGGGCAGATTTTATTTTTTATTCTCTAAATGCCAGGATTAATTGTTGAGGCTGCCCAGGTCTCGGGGGTTTATTCATTTCCCTCATTTTCTTATCACAGGCATGGTGGCCAGTATGAAAAGTGCAAATTGACCGTCCCAGAGTAATTGCGAGGCCATCTCTGTCCTCTCTCCAGTAAAACTCCTGCCTTCATTACAATTCATGAAATGCAGCCCATCCCCAGGAAATGTGGAGAAATGCTAATGTTTCAGGAGTGGTGGAGGTGGTGGTGGTCTGCTGGGAGAGCATTGTGTCCTGCTCAGGTTGTCCATGACTCTTATTTACTGTGGCAGAGCCCCACGCACCCCGTCACACACACTACACTACGCATTCAGACAACACACAGACAGCTACACACTCTGTCACCAACTCTATGCCACACAACAACATGTGTCTTGTTTTTCCAGGCACTGCTGCAGCATGACAATGAGGTGGGTACATGCCAATCCATTGCTAAAGTTTTGTGAATGGTAGTTTCTAGTCATGTTATAGATATTTGATCATTATAGTTAGTTATTAGATATTAGTTATTCATTTACAGTCATTATTAGTTATAGTTATTTGAAGTTTAAAAAAATAGTGGGATTTATGGATACAATTGGTCAAATTATATTTTTTCAAGACTACAGTGACTGATACCATTGTAAGTGAAATTCTCCATGAGATATGAATCATACTGTATATTGTAATGCTTTGAGGTTGTACAACGTTCTGTTATGAGATCATTTCAACCCTCAGGTATGTTGTAATGAATGTATAGCCTACAGCTAGTTTTGTTTTATTCCACTATATGCATTATGTCTAATGAATTCCATTACTTGTAATGTACTTTCATTTGGCACAGGAACAGTGTCATTTTTCTTCAGTGTTGGGTTTCCACTAATGCAGTTTTGATTGAATAGCAGACACAGAAACTTCGATGCTTATTGCAGCATGTGACAGACAGCCTTTGCTCTCTATTGGGTTGGAATTAACTGCAACAGAGTGATACACCTTAAATGTTTCTTTACTCTGTGAAAAACGATTATACCAAGAACAAAACCCGCAATGACACAGAATGACTATCTCAAAAGCCTCTTTATATGTACCAGTGGAGGCTGCTGAGGGGAGGACGGCTCATAATAATGGCTGGAACGGAGTCAGTGGAATGCTATCAAACACATGGAATCCACGTTTCATGTGTTTAATACCATTCCATGAATGCCATTCCAGGCATCACTTTGAGCTGTCTTCCCTTCAGCAGCCTCCACTGATATGTGCTCCTCCATCCATATGTTTACCAGTGTATATATAGCAGGGTATGGAATACAGACATCTACAGGGACGGTATATATCCACAGTACAGTAAATGGCAAATTCAAAGAGCTACTTCACAAATACAGCAGTGGATAGGATTATAGAGTTGAGCTGACAGCCCGTAAATTGGATTTTAGTCAATCCAGGAGAGAGAGGGGGGGGGTGAACACAAATTGTAGGGGTACAACACTGACAAAAATGAGAAATGTGCCGTTTTCAAGATAGACACAGCACTGTTCTGACAGACAACATCCCATTTGCAAACGTGATTTCACGAAACACAAGGAGAGAGGAAGTTATTCCCATACCATTCCAAATGGCTGATTATAGTTGTAAAGAAGCTGTGTAAAAACACGATAAAGCAGCTACCCATTATTTCCTGTGAACTGTTGCCTGTCAATACACATGGAGCATATTTGTACACAATTTGATTTGTGTCACACTTCTCTCATCTCAAGCCATGTGTATATTCCTGAGAACAGCCATTTCAGCTTGCTGTTTCTGAAATGCTTACACGCCATTTCAGTGTGGGAATGGAAGGCTTGAAAATGTGCGACACTAGAGGCACAACATCACCAAAGAATGTGTATTCGATTGAATTGGATAAAAATGAATGGTTTAAGAAAACAGTAGTTTTAACAGTGAGCTAATGGTGAAGTTGTGTGTGTGTGTGGGTGGAGATGCAGGAGGTGCATGGTCAGTGTACTCCTCACATTGACAAACATCGCCCCCTGTTGGAACTAGTGAGAATATACAGGATATAATTGATCCGATTCACCACAACCCAACCCAACACATATCAGGAAACGATCAAATCTAAAGTGTTTCACAATAAGTTCAGCTATATCATAATAAAGAAGAGCTGACAAGTGATATTGAAAGGATTTGCCCCTACTGTACCTTACCAACACCTTGAGCGATTGCATTACACAAGCAGGAACTATGCACAGCCAATAACGAGGAGGATGTCTTATATTATGCATTCATTAAAGGTCACAAATATAAGAAGATAGAAAATTGTTATTTAGGTAAGGCTACTGTATGGATCTGGACATTTCCTAGAAAATGACCTTATAAGTGGGACACCCTCCCATACCAACTGCCCAAATCTTCATCAACACACACACCAAAATGATGAAACATGAAACAAACCCTATTAAAACCCCACTAAGGAAACACGCCATAGCATGATGGTAACAAATGAAGCCCTTAAGCTCAGGCCAGGCAATTGCAGTGGACTCTATTGTCTTCAGGTTCTCTCTGCTGGAGTGCACACCAGTCTGCAGTTTCAGGCAATCTGCAGGTCCAGGACCTCAATAACTGGGGTCTTCTCTTTCACTCGCTCCATTTCCCCCTCCCTCACTCCCCCAATCTTCTCCTCCTCCTCGGTGCCCGTCCAGGACTGGCTGGAAGGGTCACATGTGACAGTGCTGAGAGTCAGCGAGTCACAGAGCAGTGCTATAGAGATAATTGCCATGTGATAGAGGTGATTGCCTGCTGGCACCAGGGGAGAATAATGCCATCAGGTTGCAATAAAGAAGCAGATGCCTGACACTAAATGGAAGCTGTAGCAACGGGCAACTTTTTCCCTGCTTCTTTTCTTCTGCCTTCGTTTCTTTTCTTTCCATTCCAGAGCGAGAAAAGGTTATGGCCATGATGATGAAGATTCAGTTCAATGCAATTTAGCTCTTTGTCTGCCTCAGACATTTTGCTAGCTACTGCCAAGGATAAATAAGAAGAAATATACTGTAGCAATGGCTTTTGAATAGTAGAAAATGACTGAATATCTCTGTCAACACTTCCAGTTGGTGGACAGAGGCTTTTTATCAGAGCCAGTTTGTATTACCCACTTCATTCCAACATAATTACATGCTTCAGCTTCCAATTTGCTGCATTTTAATTCTGAAAAAGCATCACTGAATGCCATGTTGTTATCCATGACAATCTGGCAGCTGGCATGAAGGACTGCATTATCTATGCATGTAAAGTCACAGCTATACGGAGACCTTCTGCCTCAGTCTGTTATTCTACCATCTAGGCCTGCTGCAGCTTCCATCAACTTGTATAGGCCACTGGCAAATGGGTTGCAAGGTTATTAGAGTAAGCCCAAGTCCCCAACTCCTATTGAAAGCAGGCAGAAGATCCTGAGAGGGGGACAAAAGCCACTGACTTGTGTGACAGTATGCTCTGATACAGGGGCCAATCAGATCAGAGGCCTTTTGCCCCAAACCTCCGACCCCAGTCTAAACTTAACGAGGGCATTAACACCATCTCTATCCCACACCAACCACAGCTCTCACATTCACTTCTTATCATTGTTTGTTTTCTTGGTCGTGCTTTTTAGTTCTCCTTGCCGCCCCTTTTTCCAAACCTCTAAAAGCTCAATTTATCTTTGTTCAAATGGATGATCCCCATTTGTCATGTTGATAAAATTATGCAAATGACAAAAGGAGTTAATAGATAGTGGTGGTAAGGCATGTGGCTAATGGATGAGGTGCCAGCGGCGCCCGTTTTGTGGCAGGACAGCCGCTTTTAGGTTACCTGACAGGGGCATTGAGGGAAAATAATTGGCTTTTCCTATCCAGGGACTCCATGCAAATACAGGGAGAAGTGGCATCTTCTGCCTCAGCCGCACAATATCGTCATTAACATCAGAGCTAGCTAGTTGCAAAGGCATTTGATTTCTGCTTAGCTGAGTCAGACTCGGGGTGCCAATCCACTTTTTCAACAGGGCGGAGGGCGCTGTGGGATATTAAACAGGAATGGGATTGTCCGATTGTGTCCATGTTTTTCCTCCACATACCTGCATTCCTTATCGTGAATTAGATGCCCTACAAAATAACATTGATTTCCCAGATAAACCCACTGGTCCAGAGGTTGTAAACACCTTCGTACAATGATGGATTTTCTCTGGAATTAGGCCCTCAGTATCTGAGACGGAGTGCAGAAATACTAGACGTGTGTGGGTATATCCTAGGCAGTATTGGATAGAGAATGGGTTTATCTGTGTGTTCGTGCTAAGTGGTGTCAGCCTAGTTCTTTATCACTGTGTCCAGTGTAAATGGACTGTCATTACAGGTTGCTGCTCGTGACACGCCAGTGGCACCACGGCAAGTTAAAAAGAGCCCAGCGAGCGGAGCCACAGAGATGTCACTGCCCTCCACTTTACCTTACACAACCAGAGAGGGACACACAGAGATGTCACTGCCCCTCCACTTTACCTTACACAACCAGAGAGGGACACACAGAGATGTCACTGCCCCTCCACTTTACCTTACACAACCAGAGAGGGACACACAGAGATGTCACTGCCCCTCCGCTTTACCTTACACAACCAGAGAGGGACACACAGAGAAGTCACTGCCCCTCCACTTTACCTTACACAACCAGAGAGGGACACACAGAGATGTCACTGCCCCTCCACTTTACCTTACACAACCAGAGAGGGACACACAGAGATGTCACTGCCCCTCCACTTTACCGTACACAACCAGAGAGGGACACTGCCCTCCACTTTAGAGAGGGACACACAGAGATGTCACTCACTGCCCCTCCACTTTACCTTACACAACCAGAGAGGGACACACAGAGAAGTCACTGCCCCTCCACTTTACCTTACACAACCAGAGAGGGAGCCACAGAGATGTCACTGCCCCTCCACTTTACCTTACACAACCAGAGAGGGACACACAGAGATGTCACTGCCCCTCCACTTTACCTTACACAACCAGAGAGGGAGCCACAGAGAAGTCACTGCCCCTCCACTTTACCTTACACAACCAGAGAGGGACACACAGAGAAGTCACTGCCCTCCACTTTACCTTACACAACCAGAGAGGGAGAGGTCACTGCCCCTCCACTTTACCTTACACAACCAGAGAGGGACACACAGAGATGTCACTGCCCCTCCACTTTACCTTACACAACCAGAGAGGGACACACAGAGATGTCACTGCCCCTCCACTTTACCTTACACAACCAGAGAGGGAGCCACAGAGAAGTCACTGCCCCTCCACTTTACCTTACACAACCAGAGAGGGACACACAGAGATGTCACTGCCCCTCCACTTTACCTTACACAACCAGAGAGGGAGCCACAGAGAAGTCACTGCCCCTCCACTTTACCTTACACAACCAGAGAGGGAGCCACAGAGAAGTCACTGCCCCTCCACTTTACCTTACACAACCAGAGAGGGACACACAGAGATGTCACTGCCCCTCCACTTTACCTTACACAACCAGAGAGGGACACACAGAGATGTCACTGCCCCTCCACTTTACCTTACACAACCAGAGAGGGACACACAGAGATGTCACTGCCCCTCCACTTTACCTTACACAACCAGAGAGGGAGCCACAGAGAAGTCACTGCCCCTCCACTTTACCTTACACAACCAGAGAGGGACACACAGAGAAGTCACTGCCCCTCCACTTTACCTTACACAACCAGAGAGGGACCACAGAGAAGTCACTGCCCCTCCACTTTACCTTACACAACCAGAGAGGGACACACAGAGATGTCACTGCCCCTCCACTTTACCTTACACAACCAGAGAGGGAGCCACAGAGAAGTCACTGCCCCTCCACTTTACCTTACACAACCAGATAGGGAGCCACAGAGAAGTCACTGCCCCTCCACTTTACCTTACACAACCAGATACCACAGAGAAGTCACTGCCCCTCCACTTTACCTTACACAACCAGAGAGGGAGCCACAGAGAAGTCACTGCCCCTCCACTTTACCTTACACAACCAGAGAGGGAGCCACAGAGAAGTCACTGCCCCTCCACTTTACCTTACACAACCAGAGAGGGAGCCACAGAGAAGTCACTGCCCCTCCACTTTACCTTACACAACCAGAGAGGGAGCCACAGAGAAGTCACTGCCCCTCCACTTTACCTTACACAACCAGAGAGGGACACACAGAGATGTCCCTGCCCCTCCACTTTACCTTACACAACCAGAGAGGGACACACAGAGAAGTCACTGCCCCTTCACTTTACCTTACACAACCAGAGAGGGACACACAGAGAAGTTTGACAAAGGAAGATAAATGCAATTCAATTCTGCCTCTGAACTTTCCCAGGTCCCTAGAGACAGGAATAATGTGCACATGTCAATCCGTTGATTTGAATGAGCCCAACAGACAGCTATTGAAAGATTCCTACAGCTGCTGACAGCCCTCCGACTGTGAGGAAAGACAGATTCACTAAACATAGGTTGACAGACTCCCCCCCCCCTTCCTTTCTTTTATTCCGCTCTACTTTCCATGCACTATACACCCATCAACCCCATCTATACCTCCCTCTAGAACTTTCCTATGCTACTCTCTCTCCATCTCCCCCCCACCTCTCTCTCTCGCTCCGTCTCTTCCTCATACTTTCTTCAGTCACTTTTCTCTCTCTCATCTCTCGCTTTATTCTAATTCTCACTCACCGCCCATCCCTCATTTCGATCCCTTCTCCCTCCCTCTATACTAACCTCTCTCCCTCTCTCTCCCCCCTCCTGTTCCCCCAGCTCATGCAGCAGCAGGCAGCCATCATGGCAGCGAGCCACGGGGGCTACCTGACGCCCAGCATGGCCTTCCCCGCCACCCAACTCCACCAGATGGGGGCACTCAGCATCAACGGCCTCCCACCCAACTCCATGACCCCGGTGTCTGGGGAGTTCCACCAGGCACTGGGTAAGCAATGCGTTTCATTCCCTTTGGGTGAGTGGGTGTAAGTGTGTGTGTGTGTGTTTATGTGTGTGGGTGGGTGGAGTTTGGGAGATGGGGGGGAGGAATAGGGAAGAGAGAACTGCCTACTGATAATGCCTGCCTACTGATAATCCAAAATTATTCCGTTGGAGAAAAAAAGAAAATAAAAAAACATTTGATGTGATTTGCATATTGATGTTGCAGATATATTTTGGTGAATCGAATCGGGAGCATAATAGATACGTTTACAGGTACAGGCACTCATTTCTCCTCCGTCTTTTGACCTTGTGCTTTGAAACACTTACACAGGATCTGCATGCACTTCCCTCAGTTTTCCATTACAAACGGCCCCATCATTCTATACAGACACATTACAGGGAGCGCAGCAGAGGACTTTGAGATAGCTACCGCATAACATTAGCTTATTCAGCAATATTTCATTTTTTGTGAAACTGAGGAACCCACAAGATCCTCGCTCACAAAGCATGCATCAAAATGAATAATACAAATTCTAAGTCTTTGTTGTGTTTATTTGTATATTTCCCCTGACATTGCAGTATAGTGAGTTTGGTAACTGTATAACATTAGAACTGTATAGCTGTGAGGGAATCAACAGTCAAGACTACGCATCTGTCTGACATGACCCATTTTAAAGCACATTTACGTTCTACTCTGAAAATCTCTATCACAGGTTAGAATGGGTTCTGTCAGTGACCATCTCTCTCTCTCTCTCATGACTGAGTGCATGCATGTATATCTGATGGAACATGCCAATATGCACATGCTGTGTACTGTATATATGCACTAAGTTAAGCATGGTAGTGGTGGAGGCTGGAGAGGAGCTATTTGTCAAATATTTACAGTGACATTTTTTTTAAATGCAAAGTGGGCACTTTTTTTTACACAGGTAATCAATCAAAGGCAGTGACTAAAAGTTTAGCTGCGGTGCTTCTTCTTCGTTGGTAATACAGGACAGAATTCCACTGCATTGTATGTGTTGTGTTCAGTATTTACACTGAAGCGTGACTGCAGTACAGTGCTCCTCTGACGAAAGACCAAGAGACAGGATCCCCACATGCACTTCATATGCACACATTGTATGCACTATGTATGCAGCGAATACATAATACTGACTTGAAATGTACATAAGTGCATCACTAATACTGAGCCATATCAGATATTCATTTCATATACATTTAACCTTTTCAAAGGGCTTCATAATACTGCACCACCTTGTTCGAAGAGAGCAATCCACTATGTTATAATCATAAGAAAAATAGGCTATTGCAGGGGGGCTGGAATCAATGGCTTATCAATCTGCAATGCAAGGAGCTTAATGAACTGGCCTTTGGTATTGAAAAGAGCTCACCATGGTGTGTGTTCCCTCTCAGAAATCCGAGAAGCGCCGAAATATGTCTAGCATTTGACACGCTTCTGTGTAAGCTACAGTCTGCTGATTACTTGTATTATTGAATCCAATGCATTATTAATCACTGCAAGAGAGAGGATTTCCAAGGACTACAATAAATATGAAAGGAATTCTGATTCCATTCATTGGAGTCTGTGCTGATTGGCAGCAGACTGGTGTATGTAGGCAACAGCCTCCCCTTTCACATGTCGACTGGTGCCATGACTTATTTAAAGTTCATTGAAGGAGCATATAACATTACTGGCAAGGCTGTCTGTTTAAGGGGGCTGAGAGCCACTTAGAGACTTTGAGACTCATGCAGTGAATAAGTGGAATAATTCATTGTAATGTTAGAGGCATGCTTTCATGTTCTTTACTGATGCTGGCCCACAAAGTTGTCTCACCGACTCTCCATATCTTGACACAATGCATTGCCATTATACTTAGATTTGTCCCAAAAAATTCAGCAGTGCCAAATATGCGGCTTAGACATCAAATATAGAAAAGTTTTAGCCTCTATGTTCATAACCTTAGCCTAAATCTCCCGAAGAAGTCCATTGGATGATGACAGGCGCCTCGCTAAGTCCCACAATGAATCACCTCTGCGCACGCCTGCCTATCACAACATAACGCTTGTGCACCACAGCAGAAAAAGTGTAAAGCGCCAGAAATGTTAAGGGGTGCTTTCTGAAAACAATGAAACACCCATTTGATCACCAGATGTAAAGCATTTCAGCTTGATGGCGTATAAGCAGCCTGCCAGATGGTTGACTTGATTAGAGCATGTATCCTTACAATGATGCATGATGATGCTTTTTGACAATAATGTTCAGCAGGTGCACTTCCTGAGCTTCAAGAGAAACAAAAATGAAACAAACAAAAAATGCCGATCCCAGGGGGATAGATATGGGGAGGGGAACGGCAGTCCTTTGTTAGGTCGATCACATGACCAGGAAGTGTGTAATCAAAATCACATAATGTTACGTTCCATAGCGCTGCTCTACATGGGCTGAATACATCCATTACATACATATAGGGCCCTGCCTAACCACACTCCCATTCAATTCAGCCCTGATTGTGTCATTGATGGAAGTGGGTTTGGATTGGGTGTCAAAAACATGATGCAGGACAATTCCAGAGTGACTAATGCCACAGTTGAAGCAAATGAGCTGTTTGACATAGTGTTTGTGACCCCCAGAAGGGCTCTGAGCAGCACCACGCCTCAGTGGGAACGCCTGCCTGCCTGGGCTCAGGGCGGCCTCACCTTGGGTAGCTGTGTGTCACGTTCGCCATGGGATACCAGCTCAGACAGAATACCCCCTTTGGCACAAGCCACACTCATCCTACCAGGGTTGCTGCATACAGACCACTATATCGAATCACATTTTATACAATATGTACCATATGTAGTCTCAGCATCATCTAATAGAACTCCATTTTTGGACGTTTTAAGGACTTTACCACATTAACATGAATAACACCTTTTAATGACAAAAAGTAATTTTCAGTAGCATTAGTAGTTCTCTTGGAATCTTAATCTACACCCTTTATAACATTTTAGACCTTTCTTCATTCACGTTTGAACAACCAGAACAGTTTGAGTGCAGTTTGCCCTCCGAGTACGAACGCACCTAGTTTTTGAATCAATAAATGAAAACATCTGTTATGAATGCTTATGTCTTGCTTCGCTGAGAGACAGTCCTTGTGTTCATATTGACGGTCCTGCTCTCCAAAATGGGTCCAGTGCTCCTTGTTGATTTGAATGTATAACTATAAATACTCGTATGCTTCTTTCTCAGTGCAATCACAACCATTTTCCCAAAGAACAGACGGTAATAATGTAAATGTAATTATGCTTTCATAACATAAAACCAAGTGGAATATGTAGTATACTCACTTCATGGTATAATAACCTTAGAAAGCTGACAGGTAAAACCGAGTTGTGAAATATAAGCAATCTCTTGACCCGTAGTTTCCTATTGACCCATTCTGGAGTGCAAAACAACATGTCATTATTATGGGACAATGCATTCAGTAAACAGGCATTCAGTAAACAGGCATTCAGTAAACAGGCATACGTAAACAGGCACATGCTTGTGTGTGCATCGTAAACACGCTATGAATATGATTTTCACAATGCGAGGCTATATGTCCACTGGAGTATAAAATGAAATGTCTTGTTATGTATGGCACCGTATGGAGTACAATATTTCTCCTACTCTAGCTAGAAATACATTAGTTGAGGTCTGCTCATGTTTAAGAACATAATATTTGCGCAGCAACGGTAGTTCATGGAATGGTATGGTTGTGTGGAAAGTAATATGCAGGAAAATGGAATCAGATTCTCAGTATATTCTTCGGAATCCACTTATGCCTTAGATAGGTACTGTATCTACACACAAGTTTTCGAGCACTTTCGGCCTCTTCTCTCCCTCAGAGCTGAGTAGCATTCATTATTAAGTGCTGAAAGCAAAGCACAACTTTAGAAATGGTTTATACTTAATAATAATAATTGTTATTATTATTATTCGCCTCCCATTGCCACCTGTAGGGCCAAAACCGTTAAAGCTACCAACACCAAAATAACTTTAAAACATGCAGACTGGCACTGGCACTGATGCTTCAAAAAAATCATACATCTCAATGCATTTCAGGTGCTATAGACTTGAATGGGAAAACTTCTGGTCGCAACTAGCCTTCAACCGTTTAAGCTAGAAACGCCATTCAAACTCAAATGTGCAGACTGGTCTATAATAGTGTGCTTGCATACAGCTTTTTGATACCATGTATACTTTTTGAACTATAACCGTTTTAAGATGTGCATAAAAGCTCCATAGATTTCAAAGGCAACATTTGGATACACCACAAACTGACTCAACATAGATGGGCTTCAACACAGCTTTTTGCTTCCGTTTCTACTTCAAAAACTATAAAGCTTGTTGTATCCCCATTCATTTCAATGGTGGAACGCAGGCTTCAACATTCTAAACTGAAATCATTGCTACGACACTTTCAGAATGTATCCCCATTCATTTCAATGGTGGAACGCAGGCTTCAACATTCTAAACTGAAATCATTGCTACGACACTTTCAGAATGTATCCCCATTCATTTCAATGGTGGAACGCAGGCTTCAACATTCTAAACTGAAATCATTGCTACGACACTTTCAGAATGTATCCCCATTCATTTCAATGGTGGAACGCAGGCTTCAACATTCTAAACTGAAATCATTGCTACGACACTTTCAGAATGTATCCCCATTCATTTTGAGAGGTTAAAAACACTTGTATTATACTATTATTATTATTATTATTTAGGGAAAACCCATTGATACCAGGGTCTCATTCCCAAGGGTGCCCTGATCATAGTAATTCATTCTATGGCTTATGATGATATAGTATTCACTCTAGCCTACTAAACTAGCCCACTATATCCCACTATAACAACTATACAGATACAAACCACCCCAAAATATGTCACTATAACTAACCCAGAGCCTATGAAACCACTATTACTACCAGTACTACTACTGCAATTACTACTACTACTATTATTTTACAACCATAAATACAATTTTTCTAGTTTGAAGCTGTAGTCGCTCACATTACACTTGGACATGACTCCCTGCAGCTGTCTCTTCCATGATCCACTGGGCTCTCTCTGGCGCCAAACGTCCCCAACGAGCATCATCTCCCACCCTGTGACTTTTAGAATATTCTTTCTCTGGGCTCTTATCACACGTGCGCTACGTCTGCCTGCTGACCCTGAAGCACACGGCGGCCGCGGCCCACTGCTAAGCCTTGGAAAATGAATTTCCCTGATGATGGAGAGGCTGCATTATGGCGCGGTACAATAGAGTGCGTGTGGTCGGCCAGACTGGCTGTCTGAACCCTCAGAACGGGGAGCAGCAGTCTCCTGGGCCCCGCCAGAGAATGGGCCAGAGCTGCAGTCTAATTCATCACAGTTCTGCAGGAAACAAGCAAATGCGGGGAGCTTTAAAAAAAGGAAATGGTGCAAAAGGCACAACAGCTCTCGCCGGGACCCGGGCAATTCCCCTGGTCACAGCGGTTGGCTGCATGAGTGTCAGGCTCCCCATTGCTTAAACTGTGCTCCGAGTGCGTGGGTAGTCTCAGGCTGACATGGCTCTGTGCAGGTTTTTCTGTGCGTGAGCCACAGCCTATTTACCAAGGCATTAGCATTACTCCCAGCCATGCAGCATAGCATACCCACCGTATGTATCCATCCCTATGTGGACTTTTCTTTAGGGGCTCTTTACCGAGGCGGACAAATTGCTATGATGGCATGCCTGAGGGTTTCCGTGACAACCGGCCTTTCTGTCCAATCCCGTCTTGGCTCCAGATTGAAAGGTGGTCCCCAGGGGGCCCGTTTCTCAGCGAGGGCTGATGCTCTACCACGGAGCAGCCTTTCAAAGTAGCCATCATCCATAGTGAGATCCTCCTCAAATGGACTCATTCACATTCCGCCCAAGATTGCACACTTCCAACAAGAGGCTGGTTTAAAATTCATCGAACTAGAGAGGAGCATCCAATTCTATTCTAACCGTAAAACATCCTGCAACCATGTGTGTGTGTGTGTGTGTGTGTGTGTGTGTGTGTGTGTGTGTGTGTGTGTGTGTGTGTGTGTGTGTGTGTGTGTGTGTGTGTGTGTGTGTGTGTGTGTGTGTGTGTGTGTGTGTGTGTGTGTGTGTGTGTGTGTGTGTATGTGCTCATGGTGTGCCAAGCTATCTGATCTTTTTCATGATATATAAAGAGAGTAGGCTACCCGCGTCCACACTGAGTAAATGTTTCACTGTAATCTCCCCTATCTCGTCAGAATCTTACTGGAGTTGCATAGTGGTTTCATCATCCGGCTCGCACTCGGAGCCAGCAGGCTATCGCACAAACACTACAGACAGGCTCATTTTTCACAGGTTGACTTCCCAGTGATCCAGCGGGATGTGTCACCACCAGCGCCTGCTATGTGACAGTTTCGTGTAGGAATCCTGTCTTTGTGATGGAGAGGATGTGTAGCGAGCAAAAGTGTGTGTGTGTGTGTGTGTGTGTGTGTGTGTGTGTGTGTGTGTGTGTGTGTGTGTGTGTGTGTGTGTGTGTGTGTGTGTGTGTGTGTGTGTGTGTGTGTGTGTGTGTGTGTGTGTGTGTGTGTGTGTGTGTGTGTGTGTGTGTGTGTGTGTGTGTGTGTTCGATAGTCTGTAAAAGTAGAAATGTCCTTGTCTCGGCAGGTCTTAGCTCTCCACCAGCCAACATCACCACTCCCAGCATCGTCACTCCCATCGTCAACGGCTTCACGGGCATCCCCCACCATCAGCCCAACGGACATCCCGCCGTGGAGACCATGTACAGCAACGGCCTGCCGTCCTATTCCACCCAGAGCCCCACCGCCGCAGACACCCTCCAGCAAGCCTTCACCGGAGTACAGCAATACACAGGTAGGCCTTATGTACACACTGAGATAAGACCTCAAGGCTCAAACCAAACTGAGGTGCAGTAAATTCATATGATGCATTTTTGTAGTATGGTAATGAAACCCTACACTACTTTCTTACAACACATGTGCTACTTTATCTCTACTAGTTAACATTATGTAAGGGATAATCAACGAGGGGCTATGTGTTCTATGTGAAAATAATGAACGACGTGTTCTACGACGCGTTAGGTAGTTGATTATCCCTTTTATACCACGGCTATAATGTAACACATTTGCCACTAGGAATGTGTTCATTTGCCTGTAGAAATGTGTTCAACATCTACTGAAGTAGCTAGCAAGTTTAATAGATAGCTAGAGTAGTTGCCGTGGTAGCAAAACAAACAGACTCGCTAGTTTAGCTAACCAAACCACAGATAGGTCAATGAGCTTTAGTTGTAAAAAATCTTTGACCAAAACATCAGTTCTAGCTTGCTATTATGAAAATCGAATTCAACAATGCCAATAATGTTTTCAATTTGGCTCAAACAAAACATGTAAGAATGAATTAGAGCCATTGAATTCTACCATGCTGTTCATTATAGGGAAATAATGCACACTCTAGAATGCCCTTCAAGCCAATCAGAAACTAGTATTCAACAATGTCATGGTGTAATTAAGCAAAAGGCACAAGGGGGCGTAGTATTAGGGCCAATATACCATGGCTAACGGCTGTTCTTATGCACTACCCAACGCAAACCCTGAGGTGCTTTATTGCTATTATAAACTGGTTACCAACATAATTAGAGCAGTAAAAATAAATGTTTTGTCATACCTGCGGAATACGGTTATAGATACAGCCAATCAGCATTCAGGGCTCGAACCACCCAGTTTATAATGCAGATTATACCATGGAATTGTTTAATACTTGTTTCTGATTGTTGTGAAGGGAATACTAGGGCGCTCATTATTTCCTTATAAGGCATGGTATATTTGCACGGAAGAATTCAGGGGCTATAATTCATTCTTACATGTTCTATGTGTGTGCTGCTTTTGAAAGCAAAAGTCGAACTGAAAACATTATTGGTATTGTTAAATTTGATTTTCATAATGGCAAACTGATGGTTTGGTGAGCTAAACTAGTAAGAGTTTGTTTGGTTACCACGGCAACTACTGTAGCTATCTAGTGAACTTGCTCGCTACTTCAGTGGATGTTGAACAACACATTTCTAGCGTGTATGTCACGACTTCCGCCGAGGTTGGCTCTCCTGCCCGTTCAGGCGGTGCTCGGCGGTCGTCGTCACCGTCCTATTAGCCACTACCGATCCCTTTTCGGTTATCTGTTGGTTTTGTCTGATTGTTTTCACCTGTGTGTTAGTTCATTAGTATCTGTATATAATGTAGGTTGTCCCGCCCTTGTTTTGTGCGGGATTGTTTGTTTTTGTCATTTCGTTTCGGCTGTCGGTGTTTTTGTGTTTTATTTCTCCGGTTTGTCTGTTATTCCTGTTTTGGATATTTTCACCCTGTTTGTATTTTGGGTTGTCCGTGTTTATTTTTGTTCACCGGAGAATAAACCTCTATTCACTATTTGCTCTCTGCGCCTGATTCCACCCACCTTGACTAGTCGTGACAGTGTAGTGCAACACACCTTCCACGTAGTTCATCATTTCCCATAGAACGCATAGCCCCTCGTTGATTATCCCTTACATGCTACATTTAAGTGATAATGCCAGAGAAACCGGTGTTTGGAGGATATATTGCACGGTCTTTGGAGGCATTATCACTTTTATACAACGGCTTACTTACATCTTCAGATAATGATTGACATATTCTCATAAAAAACATGACATGTCTATGGACCCAGTCGTTGTTCTGTATCTATGGACCCAGTCGTCAGTCTTGTTGTTCTGTGTCTATGGACCCAGTCGTTCAGTCTTGTTGTTCTGTATCTATGGACCCAGTCGGTCAGTCTTGTTGTTCTGTGTCTATGGACCCAGTCGTTCAGTCTTGTTGTTCTGTATCTATGGACCCAGTCATTAAGTCATGTTCTGTATCTATGGACCCAGTCGGTCAGTCTTGTTGTTCTGTATCTATGGACCCAGTCGGTCAGTCTTATTGTTCTGTATCTATGGACCCAGTTGTTCAGTCTTGTTGTTCTGTATATATGGACCCAGTCGTTCAGTCTTGCTGTTCTGTATCTATGGACCCAGTCGTTCAGTCTTGTTGTTCTGTATCTATGGACCCAGTCGGTCAGTCTTGTTGTTCCGTATCTATGGACCCAGTCGGTCAGTCTTGTTGTTCTGTATCTATGGACCCAGTCGGTCAGTCTTGTTGTTCTGTATCTATGGACCCAGTCGTTCAGTCTTGTTGTTCTGTATATGGACCCAGTCGGTCAGTCTTGTTGTTCCGTATCTATGGACCCAGTCGTTCAGTCTTGCTGTTCTGTATCTATGGACCCAGTCGTTCAGTCTTGCTGTTCTGTATCTATGGACCCAGTCGTTCAGTCTTGTTGTTCTGTATCTATGGACCCAGTCGGTCAGTCTTGTTGTTCCGTATCTATGGACCCAGTCGGTCAGTCTTGTTGTTCTGTATCTATGGACCCAGTCGGTCAGTCTTGTTGTTCTGTATCTATGGACCCAGTCGTTCAGTCTTGTTGTTCTGTATCTATGGACCCAGTCGGTCAGTCTTGTTGTTCTGTATCTATGGACCCAGTTGTTTGTTCTTAATGCAATACTGGCAGGCAACATCCTGCCAGCCAACTACGGCTAATTTACAGTCACATCAAACAGTGCAGCCAGAATAACAGCAAAGTAGCTGCATTTGCGTTTGTCAAAGCTGCTTTCTGGTGACATTTGGATACATCCATAACAATTATGCGCAATTTCACCTGGCATAGAAACTGTGCTCTCTTGTCAGGACACTGTTGTTCAGAGGAACTAGCCAACAACACAGCTAACGCCAATCATTTTAAACTGACGCTGGAAAGACTGCAACCTAGCTGCATTTTGTTTCATTTGGCCTGTTTTCTATTCGTATTTCTTTGTATGTATCCATAGAAATTATGCCAGCTGATTCATGATTTCGAGTGGCTGTGAAAATCTGCCTGTCTGTCTCGTCCCGACTCCAGACACTTTCATTGCTATGGGACAGCTGGAGATCGAATTTCAATATTATTGAAACAAGGTTGCAAATGTCGGAGAGACAGACAGCAAGGTTTATACAAATCTCAGCTGTTGAAAACCAATTGCTAGTCTAAAAGAAATGGGAGATAATGTCTAAATGCTGGAGATATTGGAGATCAAGTTTATAAGTCTGGCTGGGCTGATGAGACAGTGGATTGCGCAGTGAGATGGAACAGAGTAAATAGGCATTTCAACGTCATAGCTTTAGCCGGTGGTAACTTGTGGAATAGACACCCGCTGGAATGCGGTTTTAACCAATCAACATCCAGAATTATACCCACCCGTTGTATAATGAATGACAAACTGCAATACTGTAACTGAAAGCATACAGCATAACTGACCAACTATAATAAAGATGACCATAATAAAGATTGTTATGAATATTTACACAAATAGTTTGAGTATTCAGTGATGACCAAACCTACAGCAGCGCTGACATGAACCCCCTTGTTCCCCTCTGTGTTTCCCCTTCGATGTGTTGTAGCTATCTACCCAGCTGGCACACTGACTCCCATAGGCCAGACACTGCCTCAGCCATCACAGGTCATCCAGCAGCAGCAACAGAGAGAAGGTGAGGGTGAGAGAACAATATTACTAACACTCTTTTACAACTATAGTACTACACTATTATAAATAGTTAAATATTCACTGTTAATTGCTTCATTGCAATATTGTCTTTCAGATTTTGGCATGACACTTTCCTGGTAATGTTGTCTAGGTGTTATAATGCAGTGATTAAATGTTCCCCTTTTAGAAAGTGTTACACAGTACTCTAGCTGTGTGGAGGTATTATCTGGGGGGAAAGAAATGTAATCAAGCATCATCATCTTAGCATCTTTGGATGTGATGCAGTCTAGCAGGATTGACTTTAGCTTGAACCTTTTCCAAAATGTGGACAACATAGAGATTACATTTGAGCATCTAATGGTTGATTGCGTTGTGTAATCCATTGACTGGTTTCAAACACATTCATAGGTCACATCTCAATCTGCTTAGTTGATTGTCCTACACAGCATTATGATGACAACCGTGTGTAAATGTCATTTTGGTTTCACTATTTCTAAGTCATTACCAATCAGCTTTTCCTCAAAGACATATGCATTTATTATTATGTCGGCCTTTTTGTCTTGATTAAAGGTTGAGAGGTTTTGCTAGATTAGATGCTCGAATAGAGGTGTAATGCTCCCCGCTCGACATCTCCACGAAAACACATCATCAAGTCGCCACCTCAGTGATGTCATGCCGCCACACCGTGCAAAATCAAATCAAAGTTGGAAAATTCACAATTTGTATTTGTGGTGGTAAACACGGCGTTGTTATTGTTTCAAGGTACCGTTGCCGAACTCCTAACAAATGTATTTCTTTGCCACTCCATTAGTCGTCCTCCTCAGATCTGTTCCCCGGCCAAATGAGAAGCCACGGGTCTGCAAGGCAGCGGTAAATAAATAAAGCAGTAAATAGGTCTGATTGTGGTTGCCATGGTTTCTGTGTGTTCGCAGGGCCCGAGGGCTGTAACCTGTTCATCTACCACCTGCCACAGGAGTTTGGAGATAATGAACTCATGCAGATGTTTCTGCCTTTCGGGAGCGTCATCTCCTCCAAGGTCTTCATGGACCGAGCCACCAACCAGAGCAAATGCTTCGGTGAGTTTTGTAATGGAGCCATAGTACAGTAGGTCATACAGAGGTCTATGTTTGTTCTATCGATCAATCTATTATCTGAAATATCATTTTCATGTATCGCAAACAAGGCGATCTGTACTTAAATATTAACATTTTTATATATTATCATGATAGTATGTTTCCTGTGCTATTTCAACAAAATGTAACTTTTACATGAAACAAGTTGGTAGCCTATATTTCCCTTCTTATCTTACTAAGGATGTCCTTAGTAAGATAAGTTTGAAAAGCTTGAAAAGCTTGAAAAGCTTGAAAAGTTTGAAAAGCTTTTAGCTATTTTGTTCACAGCCAATCTTGGGAATACCATGTATGTGGTCACAGTCCCTGTGCCACTGTATTCCTGTGTGGATGTGAAATTGACCTGAAAACTCATGTGAGGGCTTCTGCTGTATCAGCATCCAGATCACCGCTCTGTTACCCGCACTACTTCCCAATACCCAGAGCACATTGGGGCTGATTCACACGCCAACCTGGCCCTGGTCCCACTTGGCTCTGCCAACCCACAGACCAGACCTGCCTTTGGGCTTGAAAAAAAAGTGGGGATGAAGGGAGGGGAGAGAAAAAACGAGGGTAAGGCAAAGGACAATTATAGATCAACATTTGTTTTCAATTCAGGGAGCCGCACATCCCTGGGCAAAATTGATTGCCGCCCGGCTCTCAGGGGGGACTTAATAACATATAAATTTGCAGTATTGACTAATACACTATGCATTTACAATGTAATGTTAGGTCTGGGGACTGGGCTGCTCTGTGGGGTAATTAATGTAGAAGGCAGGAAGAGGGATAAACCCAGACTGATGGTGCTGGGAGAAAAGCTGACATTAAGAGCTCCCCTTAAACCTGCTTTAAGTCCACATCCTTCCCTGTTATTCGTGGCAGGGCCAGCCTAGGGCACCCCTCTCATCCTCTCTGCCTCCCTCTGTCACCCGTAACCCATCCCCCTAATGGGGCAGTGTAGGCAGACACCTCCCCTCCCAGGTGTCAGGGGACCTGGGGAGGCTCCTGCTGTTTTTCCATGGGTCATCGACTGTTCCTAATGACACTATAGACGCTGGGGAGTGCATCAACCGGAGCCACACTCCACTGCAGTTTCTGGTCATTGACTTTCAAGGCTTTATTTTTACAGTTGATGGAAACAGGATGCTCAGCATGAGTTTGTATTTGAGTGTCTGGCGCCGTACGCATGTGCTTCTGCGTCGGCTTGTCTCTGTGTTCACCTGTGTGGGTTCTGCTTCTCTGTGCAAGTGGAACAGCCACAATGGCATGCTCATTGATTTATAATCATGAGCATTTGACAGTGTTTGCACAAAGCTACATTGAGAAGCAAAATGGTTCAAATGACAGAAAATGCTAAATGTTGTTCCAAATATTACTTTGGTTCCCATCAAAATAAGACCTTTGATATAATCTGAAATAGTCCATGCATAATGCGAGTGCATTGTCTGAAATCTTTTATTTGTTTCCTCATGATTGAAGTCATTGGATACCTATTTGGCTACTTTTCCATATTGACCGTTTGAGCTTTTAGGCTAATACACTTTTCCTGTCTTTTCTCCTAGGGTTTGTGAGCTTCGACAACCCAGCTAGCGCACAGGCAGCTATTCAAGCCATGAACGGCTTTCAGATTGGAATGAAGAGGTTGAAAGTCCAGTTAAAACGACCGAAGGATGCCAGCCGCCCTTACTGACACAACCTAGCCCTCAGTGTTCACTGCAACAGCACAGGTAAGCCCAGTGGACTTTCTTATAGACACAGACTTATAGAGTGCCTGTCACCTAGAAATAGGATATCTGTCATCATGATAGACAAAGATAGATTGATTTGCAAATGTGGGCTGGCTTTCTCCAAACCATCACACTGATATCATGGGCATAATTGAACTATTTTTTAAAGATATCAAATCTGTTCATCAAGAAACATCAAACATTCAAATAAAAGCAAGCTAGATCTGATCATGGCTTTGTTGGATTCTAGCTTGAAACATACTTCTTCATGTTACCATACTAGAAATTATTGATTACTTTACATGCATAAGGAATATATATGTTGGGGTCAATGGAGGGCGAATAGAAAGGTGGTGTATGGAAAGTTACTGAGTGAGACAAGGGGGGAGTGCAGAAAGTGTATAATCTGTTCAAACATGCTATTGTTGAATATCAATGATCTTAAGGAGGGAGGCAAAGGGCAACAGTCTAGTTTCAGTTCCTGATAAGGCAGGCCAGCTGTGAAACTAGGGAAGAGCGAGGAATTTGGCTCGAGGTCAAGTCAACGGATGAAGTGAGAAAAACCTCTGGGGGGGGGGGGGGGGGCAGAGGGGCCCACCACAACGACTGTCCTACCGCCGTCCTACGACTGTCCTATCTCACACGCATACACCTCCATGTCCATGAAGGTTCTTGCATCAGGCAGGGCCATGACTACACCAGTGACGGGAACCAGTTCAGTTCCTGACTAGCAACAGAGATGTATTGGCTGTCTAGATGTGTAAGGAGCTGACCATGCCCAGTAGGACGTTATAAATACATGTGCTTGTGTAATCATACCTTGTCTTTGCAGCTGTATGACCCAGTATGGTTTAATACATCTAGCTTGAGCTTTCTTCAGAGTCCAACTGAACCTAACAATCTGATCTCTATTTTTTTAGGTTTTGAGGACAACTGAAGATATCTTGGAGTTCAACTTTTTTTCTTTGAAAACAAAAATTATGTTTAAAAAAAATCCACACAAGGAATTTTCGAAGACATATCAGCATTTACTTATGAAGAAGACGTAGGCTATTGCAATGATGAAGAGATTGAAGATGGTGTGAAGGAGTTGGCAGCAGCTACACCGAAGGACTTCAACGCAACAAACGGCACAGTGCAAGAAATACAAGAGAAGTTTAAAAAAAAAAAACTGAAAAAAAGATGTGAAACTTTTCTTGTTGAGACTTGAATTGTTAATTAAGCAACAAACAAACAAAAAAGCAGCAACAACAAATAGATTTCTATATACGTATTATATACACATATATATAAAGAAAGAGGCGCTTGTGGCTTTTACTATACTGGATAAATGAGGGTTAACACTTGAAGATCAAGACAAACAGTGGAAAAAAAGAAACTATTCTGTCCTACTGATGGACTTTCTTTCTCTTTCCCTCTTTCTCTTATTCTCTCACCATCTCTCAGCAAGCGCCAGACTATGACTTTCTGGGGTCACTGAGGTTTCCATTAGCTACAGTACAACTGAAAATCTTTCACCCCTAAGGGACCAAAGGACCAAACATTTTTATTGCTCTCAACAGTAATATAATATAGTATTAATGATACTAATACTACAAACTACTACTAATAATGTTACAAGTTAAAACTTAAGAAGAAACTTACTAGCTTCAGGTTGGAGCAGGAAAAGGGGTTTTTCTTTTCTTTTCCTTTTACATTTATAGCTACTGGGTTTGAGAATATTAAAAAATCTTTAAAAAAATACAAAATAAAAAAAGTATTTTAAAAGCTATACTATTTTAGTGGACGTAGAATATGTGGATTAGAGATTGTTTTGGGCATGTTCAGATCTGCTGTTAGCAGTCATCATTCCAAATCTGGACTCATCATCTTGGACATATCTCTCTAGTAACTTCTCTGTGTTGAAGGAACAAAGCAACTCTGAGTAGCTGCTCATAAAGCGCCACACTGTAGTGCCAAAAGGTATCCCGGAAATTGTGTCAAACCAAACATTCAAGACATACAGTGTATTGAACAATATTTTCAATCTTCTGCTGTTTCTAGTCCCCCTGTCAGCGCACTGCGTTCCATTGTGATGTATTATCATTGTAGACCACCATCTTTTTTTATTGCAGAAAAAGGCATTCCGTGTCAGGAAAAAGCGAGGCAGCGTCATTAAAGCACTGATAATACAGATAATCTGACCATAAAGCACAGCTGTAAAAGTGCCACCCGGTAGTGTGGATACGGAGCAGTAAAGTAGCTCAACATCTTTAACTGGTTAATAAAATATACAAATTACCCTGACAATGGTTATAAAATTGCCAACCAAGCGTTGCAGTGCCTACTGGGTCCTGCCCCCTACCGCTGCCAGCTTTCTCCAGCTGCTCTCTGTAGGGGGGGGGGGCTCCCTGCTCAAGCACATCTATTTTAATAGGGACCATCAGTTTATGGGGACCTGAGACCTAACTCGCAACATAATTAGGATAATGCTAATATTGATCAGGTGGAGAGAAGCACTGCGGGGCACGAGATACACAATCAATTACACATTGGCATTTCGAATGAATTGACTGACTGACAGAGTTCATTTTTCACACAGCGCCTGCATGATAAATGCAGCAGCACCTTACCCCCTTCTCTCACTGCTTCAGGGAGGGCCTAGACTGACACACATGTGCTGTGGGCCTGTTTGTGACTGCGAGACAGAATGCTATACTTTTAAAACACATATGACATGTGACATATGATATACAGAGCATTCGTAAAGTATTTAGACCCCTTTACTCTTTCCACATTTTGTTACGTCACAGCTTTATTCTAAAATGTAGGAAATTGTTATTTTTCCTCATCAATCTACACACAATACTCTATAATGACAAAGCAGAAACATCTTTTTTTAAATGAAATATTACATTTACCGAAGTATTCAGACGTTTTTTCAGTGCTTTGTTGAGTTACCGTTGGCAGCAATTACAGCCTTGAGTCTTCTTCGGTATGACCCTACAAGCTTGGCACACCTGTATTTGGGGAGATTCTACCATTGCTCTCTGCAGTATCCTATCAAGCTCTTCAGGATGGATGGGGAGCATCACTGCAAAGCTATTTTCAGATCTCTTCAGAGATATTAGATCGGGTTCAAGTCCAGGCTCTGGCTGGGCCACTCAAGGACATTCAGAGACTTGTCCCGAAGCCACTCCTGTGTTGTCTTGGCTGTGTGCTTAGGGTCGTTGTCATGGTGGAAGGTGAACCTTCGCCACAGTCTGAGGATCTCTCTGTACTTTGCTCCGTTCATCTTTTCCTCGATCCTGACTAGTATCCTAGTCCATGCCTCTGAAAAACATCACCACAGCATGATGCTGTCACCACCATGCTTCACCGTAGGGATGGTGCCAGGTTTCCTCCAGACGTGACGCTTGGCATTCAGGCCAAAGAGTTCAATCTTGGTTTCATCAGACCAGAGAATCTTGTTTCTTTAGGTGCCATTTGAAAAACTCCAAGTGGGCTGTCATGTGCCTTTTACTGAGGAGTGCCTTCCGTCTGGCCACTCTACCATAAAGGCCTGATTGGTGGAGTGCTGCAGAGATGGTTGTCCTTATGGAAGGTTATCCCATCTCCACAGAGGAACTCTAGAGCTCTGTCAGAGTGACCATCGGGTTCTTGGTCACCTCCCTGACCAAGGCCCTTCTCCCCCGATTGGTCAGTTTGGTCAGGCAGCCAGCTCTAGGAAGAGTCTTGTTGGTTCCACAGTGTCCTCGGGGACCTTCAATGCTGCAGACATTTTTTGGTATCCTTCCCCAGATCTGTGCCTTGACACAGTCTTGGAGCTCTACGGACAATTCCTTCAACTTCATGGCTTTGTTTTTGCTCTGACATGCTCTGTCAACTGTGGAACCTTGTATAGACAGGTGTGTGCCTTTCCAAATCATGTCCAATCAATTGAATTTACCACAGGTGGACTCAAAGTTGTAGAAATGTCTCAAGGATGATCAATGGAAACAGGATGCACCTGTGCTCAATTTGGAGTCTCACAGCAAAGGGTCTGAATACTTATGTAAATAAGGTGTCTGTTTTTTATTTTTCATAAATGTTCAAACATTTCTAAAAGTCTGTTTTTGCTTTGCCATTATGGGGTACTGTGTGTAGATTGCTGAGAAAAAACATGTATTTAATCCATTCTAGAATAAGCCTGTAACGTAACAAAATGTAGAAATATTCAAGGGGTCTGAATACTTTACAAAGGCCCTGTATCATTCCTGGAATGGAAACAAATAGTCTGTAGAGTTTATTTAGTATAGCGGCAAACAATGAGGTCAAACGGAGGAGCAAGTGTAGTGTAGTCCTTCCTGCCTGCCTGCTGTAGATGGGACTGAACTTAAGAGCAGATGCAATCTTTCCGGTGGGAATAGTAGCACGCTGACAGGAGAACTCTTACACCATGAGGAACAGCTTGGCTTTAGCAGCCTTAGGAGGTCAAATTAACAGCAAAATGATCCATCAATTAGACTGCAGCAGGCCTGACATTAAGTGTAGTTACTGCAGCTGCTGCTCGGAAGGGGAGTCACAAACAGGAACACGACAACAAAACAAACTCTGACGCAGACAGCGTGCTATTAGCCTGAAGAACCATTAATGTGTTGTCTAATAGTTGGCAACTCCTATAGCCAGATGGAGACGATAATTTAAAGAGTATTAGTAAATAGTAAACTGTTAAAGCAGTAGAATATACTATTCCTATGAAATATAAACATGTTTTACACTAATGATATGTTTGAGATGAAATCGGTTTGCAGATTTACATTGTAGCAGTATTCCTACTCAACTCTATTCCCTTTTCTAATTTCCATCGCAAAGCCATTCAATCACCATACTCATTCTCCTCTGATGCCGATCCATCTACCACTGAGGAAAGGCCTCTATCTCCTCTCTCTCTCTCCCCCTCCCACCCTCTCTATCCCTATCTCTTTCTCTCTCCTGCTCTCTGAGCACTGCCCTGTGCCCTGCTCACTCTGAATATGTAGACACTGTTCTTTTCCACCACACATCCCGTCTGTCTGATGTCTGGCAAATGGCATATCTGCTTGAATGACTGGGCAACAAACCATCTGAATGAGAATTTGACTGCGAGGATGTGACTGAGCAAGTACCAGCATGTATATTTAGTGCTCTCTGAAGAGTTCTGAATGTAATCCTCAGCATTGATACCAAAAGGACAATGCACACTAAACTTGACCACTGAAAGCTACAAAAGGCTGGAGTTCTTGTATGCTGTCAAAGTGCTGTAATGCCTTGATCAACATCAGAGGTGCCAAATCTCAGCCGAGTGCGTTTATAAAGGGACAACCTCTGTTTAATTCCCCCATCAGACATTAAAATGTTCATATTGTAAAGCTAAAAAAGGAAGAAAAGCCAATAGCAGACGACGGATTCACGATATTCATATGCAGCAGAGCAAATATGTGGGAGTAGATGTTTAATGACGTATTAACAGTTGAAATATTAGCAAATTAGAGAACAAGATCGATTAAGAACAAAATGACAGTTTTTTTTTTTTTTTTGCAAGGTAGATATTTACCCGTATTTGCCAAAAGTGATTTACTGTGGTAGGTCCCCTCTGTTTATCCTCCCCTGTCGGGACTAGGAACCTTAGTAAACTGTGATATACAGATGTGCCCCTAGCATCTAGAGCCTTAGTCCAAAAAGCTTTTCTTACACAAATTTTACTGGAGGGATTTTTAAATTATTAAAATCAAATTACATTTGGCCTTTAACAACAGCTTTGGTAATACAAATTAAAGATGGCAATTGTGGCTGAAATGTAATGCGTTTGAGAAATGAGAGGTCATTTTTATGGAGGGGTAAAAGTTAAGAGTACAATAATTGCTACGGAGGCGTGTGGATGCAGACTGTTTATATCAAATCCAGTATTATTTGCCCACATGGGGTGCGGGTTTACAGGTGCTGTCCCGTCTGATTTGCAGGCAACAGCAGTAATTCTCATCGCACTACAATTTAAACGACGTGCTTGAGCCAGTGAAATGTTTTTCAGTGTTTTCATTGTAGTACCATTCTGTTCATACCTTGTCATTCCATCTCTCTAACCATGATGGTCATTGAATCTCTGAGCATGCTCAATAGGGGGCTAAGGGGGGTTAAAGATTATAATTATGGTACTACTCGTATTAACAATATGATTCTTTAACTATGGTTTGAATGCTAAGGATAGTAGCTTATTATAAATATGAAATCTGTATATTATGGAAAATCAGCACAGGACCTTTCTTCGGGTATTATGGTGGGTGGAATTGGGAGGGCTGGGAGGGGAGGGTTTTTGCTTTATAAAGATGTTAAACTTCTGGTTTCTCAGCACAAAGCATACAAAAATATATAACAAAAGTATTGAATCTGTTTAGTAGACTTTACTGACATGTTATGGGGCAAGGGAAGCATTTCAGTGCTATTCTCTAAACCTGGACCAGAAAAATGCTGTTTACAGGTTGTTTCAAAGAGGAGAGCGCCACCTATCTGCTTGATGGGCTCAGTACAGCATGGTTAACTGAAAATTGAAGCAGTACCTTTTTATATATAAACAAAAATGAAATATGTGTTCTGTAATAGCCTGAGAAACCAAACATTTTTTCCCCCGTTGAAATTTCTTGAATACTTGCTGCTTAGATTATTTCATATTAATGATTAATGATTTAATGGTTTTATAATTATTTATTTGATCAGGTAAGGAACTTGATATTTAATTATGTATGTGTTTATTTATTTATTATTTCATTGTTTATTTATTTAATTTGTATTTATTTATGTTATTGTTCTGTTATGATAA
This sequence comes from Oncorhynchus gorbuscha, assembly GCF_021184085.1. NCBI lineage: Eukaryota > Metazoa > Chordata > Actinopteri > Salmoniformes > Salmonidae > Oncorhynchus > Oncorhynchus gorbuscha. Next base: position 38,637,898 of record NC_060187.1, read on the forward strand.
GGTATGTATAAAAAGAAATGCTTATTGGGGCTTTTCTCTTTCTCTCCTTTTTTTCAATTTTACAATAAAATTTCAAACTGGATGTTGCATTCTCATGTGTAATAAATGCATAACTACACCACTGAGAAGGGGAGTTGTTGGACAAACAGCTAAGTATCCATCCCTGTCCTGAAGGCATTTTATGTCTATACATGTTGCAACCTTTTTCCTGGAATATTTCTAGGGTCATTTTCTAGGTATAGGGTCATTTTCTAGGTATAGGGTCATTTTCTAGGTATAGGGTCATTTTCTAGGTATTGGGTCATTTTCTAGGTATAGGGTAATTGAGTGTGCGGATATGGCCATTATCACTGATGGCCTTACGCCCTTTCAGCACGTTACCAGCAGTACCAATCACATGCAATCTTCAAAGACACGCCTCCAAGACCATAAGAAAACAAGCTCACATGATCATTTGTGGGAAATTAGGATGTATCTGATAGGAGACTGTTCTACAATTCACAGGGTAGCATAGAGCCAGACAGTAGGTGGGGAAATGTATTCATTGTATACTCATATAGAAACCTAATGAGGCAAGGTGTAGAGTGATTGAAATGATCTGGCATCCTAAAGACTGTGGACCCAGTGCTCTGCTATTTAGTAGGTAACTTCTGATTGTATGGTTATTGGACTTAACCTGGGGATATGATATATTTTGGGGAAAACTTTGATGGGTAACAATAACCGGAGGGAATGATGATGAGTGTTGGCAGGATCAAGTCAAAATGATTGTGTAACAAATAAAGAAACTCATAACATATACATTACACCTGCTATCAGTGCAATGTATACAAATCGTGGCACATTCATGCAACATTGACAAAGAGTACAGTATATCCTTGAAAATATACCGTGTCTTCGCAAGACACAAGAAAATCAACAGATGTTATCGCTGACTTGACACATTGACCTGTGTTTTAAAAATGGTTGTGTTGATGCATCAAAAGATGTAGTGACATTAACAGTAGGGCTGGGTTGCTATGGTAATGAAGGAAGGAAGAACATTCTGAAGAGCAGGGGAAAAAGGGCGGACCAAAATTAGAACTACTAGCACATGAAATAAATTGGCCCAATTCCAATAAAGTATGGCTCTTGGTCAGTGTGCGAGCCTGGCAGTTCATCTTTATTATCAGTTAATGAAAATCAATCCCCCTCCTGATAAACTCTTATCTCCACGGCCTTTGCGGGCCCGTGCGCAGGGAGATAATAAATTAGGGTAATATTGCCTTTGATGAGGGAGTGAATTGCAAATTATTGTAACTTTCCAAGATTTATGATGCAGGTGCTTCATTTCCGAGCAGGGTTTTTCCAGGCTCCGGGGTGCTGAGGTGCCATTTGTTAAAAGTTTGGTGACAGCCGTTAACAAAAATATACACTCAGCTGTCCAGGTATTCTCTACTGTGGCTTGCCTCACTGTACAGTAGTGCAACTACCACTGCAATGGCATGCATTGGTTCTTGCTTAGGAGGAAGGACCAAACCTAGGGGAGGGTATGTGTTTATTTAAGTAGAAATGTCAATCATCCTTTATATAAGTTCTCTCTCATACCAGAGTATAGTTTGATATGTAGGTCAGTAGCCATGCTGCATCAGGTTGTCTATTTGAGAGACATGTTCAGGTTCCTCCTGTCATGTTGATTATTGAAGAGACAGAAACATGGACTCGGTCAAGTATAAAAGCCTGTGTTTTGAGATAGCTGGGATTATCCAGAATCCCCCTCCCCACACACACCTTCCACCTACAGCAACTGAACAACATGTTGGATTATGTTATGCTGTTCTGTTCTAGAGATCTATGCAACAGTATCTGCATGTGGAATTACAATTTGCTCTATCTTACACAGGCACAAGCCAGGTCCACAAACCAGGTCCTGAATGCATGAGTTGGTTAACGTTATGCACAGCACACACCAGCTTCCTGCCAGTGATTCATGGGACGACAGGACAAGATGTGATTTAATCGGCCTTTAAATAACGTGTTGAAAAAAGGAATACAAACCTGAGCACTGAGAACCAGCCATACCTGCTGCTGTCCACAAAGCTATGAAAAAGGAGTTCTACTCTGTCATATAATTATTTATTCCTTACATTTACAATGAATGAAGAGAAAGTGCCTATAAAGAGGATCGTCAATGTTTACACTGAACGCCAGCATTTTGGCCTTTAGAAAATAAGTGCTTGGAATACATTGCATATATAGAGAGTCTTGCGCCATCTTTTTCAGTATAATCTGGACCGAAGAGAATATCACTATATCAACAATAACATAACCTGTCTAATACTTAAATAACACTATAATACAAAGACACTTGACAGAGAATATTCTGTTGACCTTGTATAATGCAGAATTCTATATCCTTATCAAGGCCAACTCATTTCAGTCTCCGAACACCTTGTATTAAGACAACCATCAATCTAACTATTTAACAATCAAGGAGAGGACTCACATAGCACTATCTATTTATCTTGCCAACTTCTCTATTAATATCAAATTAATTTCTCCAGTGAGAGTATCAATCACTCAAGGGTTTGTTCTCAACTCATTAGCATTTTAATTGTCCTTGTTTACAAGGGAAAGTGAAGGGAGACTGGTTGTAAAGAATGTGGATGATGGCCAATCTACAGTACCTACAGTATCCTTTACATAATGTAAGCCTACATACAAACATGTACCATTCTTAGCATACAAAACATATCTTTTAAAGGAACCCGATTTTCAAGAAAACATTTTCGTAAACTTGGACTCTGAAAAATATTTATTTTAAGATTTATGACTATCCTCTAACCTAATTTGTGTACTGGCTTGTCAGATGTTTTCAATATATCAAGTTTCCCCTATTCTAAGCCCACCCTCAGTGCCCACATGTCAGTTTTAGTGGCAGTTGTCATGCTGTCACCGGTTCTCCCAGATGAATATGAATCAGGACAGGACCGAAATCTTGAGTTTGTTTAACACCACTGGGCAAATGGAACTTTCATCTCCCCCACACCATGTTAACAACCAAGGAACAACATGGACCATATTAGCCCATCTATTTATGGAATAAAAAAGAATAAGACAACTGAAGTTGGAGGGTTGACAAACGTCATAAGGAAGGAAGAGCAGAAAAATAACTATTAAAGCGGCAATTGGAGCTATATAGCCATCAGCGTGTTAACTAGCGCTCTGCCTGCTCGGCTGCCAAGACAAGATTGCTTGTGACAGGTTTTACCACGGCCGCACAATTGCTTCTTTCTATTTTCTCCCCTCCTCAGATGATATTAAAAATAAGGGTGATGAACACTCAGCCCAAGAACACACGATTTAGGACATCTGGCGTGTGCTAAGAGTATAATGATAAATGTGGATAAAATGGTGACGCATTTCATCATTTTCCTGCCCATCTCCAAACCCTTGTGACTCATTGGTGTGCCATCTGACATGGGGACACTAGTAGAAAGCAAAGAATGTGTGAGAAAATAGCTTACTTTGCGAAATAGATAGTGAAATAAAATACAGACGGGGCATGCTGACGAGCTAAATGGGAACTGGGACCATGTGTGTATTGCATATCTAACAGTGTCCTGTGCTGTCTGTGCTGTCTTTCTTGTTGTTTTCAAGATATTGTCAAGCACAGGCCAAACCTTGTTAAAGCCTAGAATGGCAGGCGAGAGCAGACTCACTAGCCAGCCCAGCATTGAGCTAACATTTACACACACACTATACACATAGACACCCCCCTCTGATGCTGCACAAACAGCAAGTAGAGCAAGATAGAAGTAGTTAGCACGGGGGACTCTGAGGAACCCAGCAGGGAATGGGTGGTATAATAATCATGGCATGTTCTGTACGCAGGAAGAGGGCACCTATAGCCTTCAGACTCCTGGCAAACTAGGAAAAGAGACACGTTTCCATGAATGTAATGAAGGTAACACGAATGAATAGAGGTCTTATAAGGTCCATTCAGAGTGCTATACACACACATCTTAATGGTCACCACATTTTGTAGTTACCAGTTCATGAATAGCATAAGCCATTAACAGGGCAAACAAGATTACAGTGCCTTTGGAAAGTATTCAGACCCCTTCACTTTTTCCACATTTTGTTACATTACATCCTTATTCTAAAATGGATTACATTTTTTTTTAAATCTTCAGCAATCTACACACAATACCCCATAATGATGAAGCAAAAACATGTTTAGATTTTTTTGCAATTTTATTTAAAAAATTAAAAAATAACTGAAACATCATATTTACGTAAGTGTTCAGACCTTTTACTCAATACTTTGTTGAAGCACCTTTGGCAGCGATTACAGCCTCAAATTATTTTGGGGTGTGACACTAGAAGCTTGGCACACCTGTATTTGGGGAGTTTCTCCCATTCTTCTCTGCAGATCCTCTCAAGCTCTGTCAGGTTGGATGGGGAGCGTTGCTGTACAGCTATTTTCAGGACTCTCCAGAGTTGTTCAATCGTGTTCAAGTCCGGGCTCTGACTGGGCCACTCAAGAACGTTCAGAGACCTGAAGTCACTCCTGCGTTGTCTTGGCTGTGTGCTTAGGGTCATTGTACTGTTGAAAGGTGAACCTTCACCCCAGAGGTCCTGAGCTCTCTGGAGTAGGTTTTCATCAAGGATCTCTGTACTTTGCTCCGTTCATATTTGCCTCAATCCTGACTAGTCTCCCAGTCCCTGCCGCTGAAAAACATTGCCACAGCATTATGCTGCCACCTCCATGCTTCACCAAAGGGATGGTGCCAGGTTTCCTCCAAATGTGACACTTGGCATTCAGGCCAAACAGTTTAATCTTGGTTTCATCAGCTCAGAGAATTTTATCATGTTCTGACAGTCTTTAGGTGCCATTTGGCAAACTCCTAGCGGGCTGTCATGTACCTTTTACTGAGGAGTGGCTTCCGTCTGGCCACTCTACCATAAAGGCCTGATTGGTGGTGTGCTGCAGAGATGGTTGTCCTTCTGGAAGTTTCTCTCATCTCCCCCGAGGAACTCTGGAGCTCCGTCAGAGTGACCATCTGGTTCTTGGTCACCTCTCTGATGACCAGTTCAGGAAGAGTCTTGGTGATTCCAAACTTCTTCCATCTAAGAATGATGGAGGCCACTGGGTTCTTGAGGACCTTCAATGTTTTTGGTACCCTTCCCCAGATCTGTGCCTCATCACAATCCTGTCTCAGAGCTCTATGAACAATTCCTTCAAACTCATGGCTTGGTTTTTGCTCTGACAACTGTCGGACCTTATATAGACAGGTGTGTGCCTTTTCCAAATCATGTCCAATCACTTGAATTTACCACAGGTAGACTCCAATCAAGTTGTAGAACCATCTCAAGGATGATCAATGGAAATGGGATGTACCTGAGCTCAATTTCAAGTCTTATATCAAAGGGTCTGAATACTTATGTAAATAAGGCATTTCTGTTTTTAAAAATGTCTAAAAACCTGTTTTCGCATTGTCATTATGGGGTATTGTGTGTAGATTGATGAGAAAACAACAACATTTTCAGTTGTTATACTCACAGACATTATTCTAACAGTTTTAGAAACTTCAGAGTGTTCTCTATCCAAATCTACTAATTATATGCATATCCTAGCTTCTGGGCCTGAGTAGCAGGTAGTTTACTTTGGGCATGCTTTTCATCCGGACGTGAAAATACTCCCCCCTAGCCCAAAGAGGTCTTTTAAGGGAGTATGCGAGCACACTCTTTCGGCTAGGCGCCAGTCTAACCGAAACAAGCGGAAGAGTTAAGACCGGCTTATCATAAATTGAGACAATATTCTTTCTGTCTATACTCTACTTTCCCCAAGTAACTGTTCTTTTCTAGGGAATAAAGCTATAAGTAGCCAATTGCAATGGGCTAAATGGACACTGGAAGACAATACAAAATAGGAAATATGGCATGTATGTCAACAACTGTTCTATGGCAGGTGTGTGTGTGAGAGATGGGAGTGTGAAGGAGGGTCAATATGAATATGTGTAGGAGGACGGGAAAGAAGAGGTTTGTGGATCCATAGGGTACAGTTGAAATCAGACGTTGACATACACCTTAGCCAAATACATTTAAACTCAGTTTGTCACAATTCCTGACATTTAATCCAAGTAAGTATTCAGTTTTAGGTCAGTTAGGATCACCTCTTCATTTTAAGAATGTAAAATGTCAGAATAATAGTAGAGAGAATGATTTATTTCAGCTTTTATTTCTTTCATCACAATCCCAGTGGGTCAGAAGTTTACATACACTGAATTAGTATTTGTTACGTTGCCTTTAAATTGATTAACTTGGGTCAAATCTTCCACAAGCTTCCCGCAATAGGTTGGGTGAATTTTGGCCCATTCCTCCTGACAGAGCTGATGTAACTGAGTCAGGTTTGTAGGCCTCCTTGCTCGCACGCGCTTTTTCAGTTCTGCCCACAAATTGTCTATAGTATTGAGCTCAGGACTTTGTGATGGCCACTCCAATACCTTGATTTTGTTGTCCTTAAGCCATTTTGCCACAACTTTGGAAGTATGCTTGGGGTTCATGTTCATTTGGAAGACCCATTTGCGACCAAGCTTTAACATCCTGACTGATGTCTTGAGATGTTGCTTCAATATATCCACATAATATTCCTCCCTCATGATGCCATTCATTTTGTGATGTGCACCAGTTCCTCCTGCAGCAAAGCACCCCCACAACATGATGCTGCCACCCCCGTGCTTCGCGGTTGGGATGGTGTTCTTCAACTTTCAAGCCTCCCCCTTTTTCATCCAAACATAACAATGGTCATTATGGCCAAACAGTTCAGTTTTTGATTCATCAGACCAGAGGACATTTCTCCAAAAATAACAATCTTTGTCCCCATGTGCAGTTGCAAACCGGTTTTGGAGCAGTGGCTTCTTCCTTGCTGAGCGGCCTTTCAGGTTATGTTGACATCAAGCATTCATCAAGTTAGACAGACATAGCAATAAAAAGGGAAAACATTTTTTTTGCAGTTTTAATTTAATGCTCTATTGCAAACAGAAAATTGTATTCTGTACTGCCTTTTTCACGCTGTCATTTAGGTTAGTATTGTGGAGTAGCTACAATGTTGTTGAGCCATTTTCAGTTATCTCCTTTCACAGCCATTAAACACTGTAACTGTTTTAAAGTCACCATTGATCTCATGGTGAAATCCCTGAGCGGTTTCCTTTCTCTCTGGCAACTGAGTTAGGAAGGACACCTGTATCTTTCTAGTGACTGAGTGTATTGATACATCATCCAGAGTTTAATTAATAACTTCACCGTGGTCAAAGGGATATTCAATGTCTGCTTTAAAAATAAATCTACTAATAGGTGCCCTTCTTTGCAAGGCATTGTCCTTGTGATTGTCTCCACCCCCTCCAGGTGTCGCTTATTTTCCCCGGTGCATTTATCCCTGTGTTTCCTGTCTCTCTGTGCCAGTTTGTCTTGTATGTTCAAGTCAACCAGTGTGTTTTTCCCATGCGCCTGCTTTTTCTTTTCTCTTTTTGCTAGTCCTCCCGGTTTGGACCCTTACCTGTTTTTGGACTCTGTACCCACATTCTCCCTGCCTTGACCTCGAGCCTGCCTGCCACTCTGTACATCCTGGACTCTGAACTGGTTTTGACCTTTTGCCTGTCCACGACCATTCTCTTGCCTACCCTTTTGGATTATAATAAATATCAAAGACTCAAACAATCTGCCTCCCGTGTCTGCATCTGGGTCTCACCTTGTGCCCTGAATAGAATCTGGATTTGAAATTCACTGCTCAACTGAGGGACCTTACAGATAAGTGTGGGGTACAGAAATGAGGCAGTCATAAAAAAATTATGGTAGCCCTTTCCTGGAGTCATAATTAATAAACATTATTTAAAAGAACAGCTGAAAATCAGATTGTCAAACGATGTACAGTACCAGTCACAAGTTTGGACACACCTACTCCTTCAAGATTCTTCAAAATAGCCACCCTTGCCTTGACAACTTTGCACACTCTTGGCATTCTCTCAACCAGCTTCATGAGATACAGTCGTCACCTGGAATACATTACAATTAACAGGTGTGCCTTGTTAAAAGTTAATTTGTGGAATTTCTTTCCTTAACTGGCTCTCACGAGGACCGCCACAGGAAAAACCCAGAGTTACATCTGCTGAGGATAAGTTCATTAGAGTTAACTGCACCTCAGACTGCAGCCCAAAATAATGCTTCACAGTTCAAGTAACAGACATTTCAACATGAACTGTTCAGAGGAGACCGCACAAATCAGGCCTTCATGGTCAAATTGATGCAAAGAAACCAGTACTATAAATAAAAACAAATGTAAACCTGGAATGAGTAGGTGCCCAAACTTTTGACTGGTACTGTGTATATAATGGGTAATATTTGGATGCAAACTCAAAATTGAATACATTTCAACTCTATTACTGACATGGTACATGAGTCTTCTTTTTAGGTGAGGTGTATACTTGTTTCAAAGTAGATTTGTTTAAGACTACAAAGAAACAGTATCTGACCCTGATTTAGCCTACTTCAGTAAAAGGTAAAACACCATTGCACACAGAGTCCATGCAACTTATTATATGACTTGTTAAGCCCATTTTTACTTCTGAAGTTATTTAGGCTTGCCATAACAAAGGGGTTGAATATTTATTGACTCAATACATTTAAACGTTTTAATTAATTTGTAAAATATTCTAAAAGCATAATTGTACTTTGACATTAGAAATTCCCCAGGGCAGTTGTCTAGGCCCCTTACTTTTCCAATCTTTACTAATGACATGCCACTGCCAGCGACTGAAATGACTGCAACACTCAACAAGGAGCTGCAGTTAGTTTCAGAATGGGTGGCAAGGTCATGGTCAAAACATATTTATACAACAGTAGCTAAGTTGGGGAGAAGTCTGTCCATAATGAAGTGCTGCTCTAAATTCTTAACAGTACTATTAACAAGGCCCATGGATGTACACAGAGCTAACATTAATAATATGCATATCATTCTCTCCTGGCTCAAAGTGAACTACTGGCACACAGCTCGGACACCCATGCATACACCACAAGACATGCCACCAGAGGTCACTTCACAGTCCCCAAGTCCAGAACAGACTATGGGAGGCACGCAGTTCTAAATAGAGCCATGACTACATGGAACTCTATTCCAAATCAAGTAACTGATGCAAGCAGTAAAATTAGATTTAAAAAACAGATATAATACATACAATTTTACATTCAGGCTGTGAGACAAAATGTGTAAAAAGGGGTGTGAATACTTTCTGAAGGCACTGTGGGTGTAAAACCAACAAGGACTCAATAGTTCATGCCTTCTGAGAGTGATGTGAAATCCAAAAGTTATGGGCGGAATTAGAAAGTTGGCTGTTAGAAGTTTTACAGTGTAAGTTTACTTTTAATCTGTCTATATGCATATTTCAAGACATGGCAAATGAGGGTGCGATAAGATACCCAAAGGGGTAGAGCATACTTTCCCCGTCAATGGTTTTGAAAAGAACTCTACTTAAAAACTGGAAATGATCCTCCATCACTACAACAGCTGATGAATCAAAAGTGTTATTATTTTAATATTTAAAAGGTGTGGGCTATGAAGAATCAGAAGAGTGCAATTTGAGGCCGTATGGCATAGTGCTACAAGCACTGGAAAGTTCCAGGGGATGAAGGAGGAGTGGGAGTGTGGTTGTGAGACATACTGTATGAGATGTGAGTTTTTGCGGTGGGAACAGGAAATACGTACAACAACATTATATATATATATTTTCAGGTAACTTGCACCTTCCCACCTGCCATACTCTAAAAACAATAGGGGATCAGCAAGGGTTCTTCTAAGAACCTCAAAGTTCTTCTAAGAACCTTAGGGTTCTTGGCATTGAAAATGCCCCCAAAACGTTATTCCAAAAACCCTATGGGAAGTGGGCTTCATCGAGGAACCTCCTAGTTGGTATGGGTTCTTAGAGGAACTTAACGGCCCAACTGAAAGATTTGGATTTGAAAGGACAGCAGGCACTTAACTGAAATATTTAGAGATCTCAGTTTAAGGTAAGGTTCGTCCCTTGTATGATCTAAACTGATATTGTTTTATGATGATACCAACAACCTTTTCATATTTGTGCAAATCTTTCTAAAATGTCAAATTGATACAATTCACTGGATATCAGTCAACAAAGAGGTAAGAATACATAGGCTATAAGAATACATAGGCTATAAGAATACATAGGCTATAAGAATACATAGGCTACAAGAATACATAGGCTATAAGAATACATAGGCTATAAGAATACATAGGCTATAAGAATACATAGGCTACAAGAATACATAGGCTATAAGAATACATAGGCTATAAGAATACATAGGCTATAAGAATACATAGGCTATAAGAATACATAGGCTATAAGAATAATACATAGGCTATAAGAATACATAGGCTATAAGAATACATAGGCTATAAGAATACTAGGCTATAAGAATACATAGGCTATAAGAATACATAGGCTATAAGAATACATAGGCTATAAGAATACATAGGCTATAAGAATACATAGGCTATAAGAATACATAGGCTATAAGAATACATAGGCTATAAGAATACATAGGCTATAAGAATACATAGGCTATAAGAATACATAGGCTATAAGAATACATAGGCTATAAGAATACATAGGCTATAAGAATACATAGGCTATAAGAATACATAGGCTATAAGAATACATAGGCTATAAGAATAGATAGGCTATAAGAATACATAGGCTATAAGAATACATAGGCTATAAGAATACATAGGCTATAAGAATACATAGGCTATAAGAATACATAGGCTATAAGAATACATAGGCTATAAGAATACATAGGCTATAAGAATACATAGGCTATAAGAATACATAGGCTATAAGAATACATAGGCTATAAGAATACATAGGCTATAAGAATACATAGGCTATAAGAATACATAGGCTATAAGAATACATAGGCTATAAGAATACATAGGCTATAAGAATACATAGGCTATAAGAATACATAGGCTATAAGAATACATAGGCTATAAGAATACATAGGCTATAAGAATACATAGGCTATAAGAATACATAGGCTATAAGAATACATAGGCTATAAGAATACATAGGCTATAAGAATACATAGGCTATAAGAATACATAGGCTATAAGAATACATAGGCTATAAGAATACATAGGCTATAAGAATACATAGGCTATAAGAATACATAGGCTATAAGAATACATAGGCTATAAGAATACATAGCTATAAGAATACATAGGCTATAAGAATACATAGGCTATAAGAATACATAGGCTATAAGAATACATAGGCTATAAGAATACATAGGCTATAAGAATACATAGGCTATAAGAATACATAGGCTATAAGAATACATAGGCTATAAGAATACATAGGCTATAAGAATACATAGGCTATAAGAATACATAGGCTATAAGAATACATAGGCTATAAGAATACATAGGCTATAAGAATACATAGGCTATAAGAATAGATAGGCTATAAGAATACATAGGCTATAAGAATACATAGGCTATAAGAATACATAGGCTATAAGAATACATAGGCTATAAGAATACATAGGCTATAAGAATACATAGGCTATAAGAATACATAGGCTATAAGAATACATAGGCTATAAGAATAGATAGGCTATAAGAATAGATAGGCTATAAGAATATAAGAATACATAGGCTATAAGAATACATAGGCTATAAGAATACATAGGCTATAAGAATACATAGGCTATAAGAATACATAGGCTATAAGAATAGATAGGCTATAAGAATACATAGGCTATAAGAATACATAGATATACATAGGCTATAAGAATACATAGGCTATAAGAATACATAGGCTATAAGAATACATAGGCTATAAGAATACATAGGCTATAAGAATACATAGGCTATAAGAATACATAGGCTATAAGAATACATAGGCTATAAGAATACATAGGCTATAAGAATACATAGGCTATAAGAATACATAGGCTATAAGAATACATAGGCTATAAGAATACATAGGCTATAAGAATACATAGGCTATAAGAATACATAGGCTATAAGAATACATAGGCTATAAGAATACATAGGCTATAAGAATACATAGGCTATAAGAATAGATAGGCTATAAGAATACATAGGCTATAAGAATACATAGGCTATAAGAATACATAGGCTATAAGAATACATAGGCTATAAGAATACATAGGCTATAAGAATACATAGGCTATAAGAATACATAGGCTATAAGAATACATAGGCTATAAGAATACATAGGCTATAAGAATACATAGGCTATAAGAATAGATAGGCTATAAGAATACATAGGCTATAAGAATACATAGGCTATAAGAATACATAGGCTATAAGAATACATAGGCTATAAGAATACATAGGCTATAAGAATACATAGAATACATAGGCTATAAGAATACATAGGCTATAAGAATACATAGGCTATAAGAATACATAGGCTATAAGAATACATAGGCTATAAGAATACATAGGCTATAAGAATACATAGGCTATAAGAATACATAGGCTATAAGAATACATAGGCTATAAGAATACATAGGCTATAAGAATACATAGGCTATAAGAATACATAGGCTATAAGAATACATAGGCTATAAGAATACATAGGCTATAAGAATACATAGGCTATAAGAATACATAGGCTATAAGAATACATAGGCTATAAGAATACATAGGCTATAAGAATACATAGGCTATAAGAATACATAGGCTATAAGAATACATAGGCTATAAGAATACATAAGCTATAAGAATACATAGGCTATAAGAATACATAGGCTATAAGAATACATAGGCTATAAGAATACATAGGCTATAAGAATACATAGGCTATAAGAATACATAGGCTATAAGAATACATAGGCTATAAGAATACATAGGCTATAAGAATACATAGGCTATAAGAATACATAGGCTATAAGAATACATAGGCTATAAGAATACATAGGCTATAAGAATACATAGGCTATAAGAATACATAGGCTATAAGAATACATAGGCTATAAGAATACATAGGCTATAAGAATACATAGGCTATAAGAATACATAGGCTATAAGAATACATAGGCTACAAGAATACATAGGCTATAAGAATACATAGGCTATAAGAATACATAGGCTATAAGAATACATAGGCTGTAAGAATAGATAGGCTATAAGAATACATAGGCTATAAGAATACATAGGCTATAAGAATACATAGGCTATAAGAATACATAGGCTATAAGAATACATAGGCTATAAGAATACATAGGCTATAAGAATACATAGGCTATAAGAATACATAGGCTATAAGAATACATAGGCTATAAGAATACATAGGCTATAAGAATACATAGGCTATAAGAATACATAGGCTATAAGAATACATAGGCTACAAGAATACATAGGCTATAAGAATACATAGGCTATAAGAATACATAGGCTATAAGAATACATAGGCTGTAAGAATAGATAGGCTATAAGAATACATAGGCTATAAGAATACATAGGCTATAAGAATATGTTGCAGGCTGGCTGTATTGGGTGCAGATGACTGAACTGCTCACTTTTGTGTCTGTAGGTATACAGAGGAGGAGGCATACAAATGTATGTCAATAGGTATAGGTCAATGTTGTTATGCAGATCACACTTACCATCCTCTTCCCTTATCTCGTCAATGAATATCCCATAGGCCTCTACATTATGGACAAGTTATGTGTATGACAACCATATTCAAAATAGTATTTTTTCTCTCACATTTACCACAAAAAACACACAGTTGTGTGCATGTTTTGATAATCATCTGTATCATTACTATTTTTGAGATTCACAGACTTCACCCTCCCTACACCTCTGATTTGAACATGAAACCTGTTCGATCACCATGCACTGCAAAATCATTCTGGCTGTGGATACGAACACATCTTCGAATGATATTTTTGCAGGAATCTCCTTGCAAATGATTTTGCCGAAGATTATATCACCGCCGGGCTGGGCACTGCCAGTACTCAATTACAGTTGCTACTGTGGCTCTCTCCACTCAAGAACAATCTCTACTATCTACTCTGGAACACATAGACTCTGACCTGTGCAATGAGCCAAACTGATTAAAGAATCCTACAGTACCCAAACACCCTCTTTCTCTTTCTCTCTCTCTCTCTCTCTCTCTCTCTCTCTCTCTCTCTCTCTCTCTCTCTCTCTCTCTCTCTCTCTCTCTCTCTCTCTCTCTCTCTCTCACACACACACACACACACACACACACACACACACACACACACACACACACACACACACACACACACACACACACACACACACACACACACACACACACACACACACACACACACACACACACACACACACACACACACACACACACACGCACACACACACACACACACACACTGTGCAGTAATTAGAATCCACAGAGCAGCTTTAAGTGATACAGTCTTCTGTGTGCTCACCCCTCCTCTGCTTCTCTCCATCACTTTCTCTGTATTGTCTGTTGCTGTCTCTCGTCTGCCCTCTTCTGTTGCTGTTTATGTTGCTGTCTCTTGTCTAAACTCCTTTCTCGTCCTGGTTGTAAAAAGTGTAAAAGAAACAATTGTTTTAATAGTAATTTCACAGGCCTTTTTACCTCAGCTATTCTTGGGAAACTATGTTTAACTTTTTCACTGCCAGTATTTCACCTCTTAGAATTTGTGCAAATAAATACAACTAATTAGAATCTATAAAGCAGCTTGAAGTGCTACAGTCTGTGTGATCAACTCACCTCTGTTCTATCTCCATCTGCCCTCTTCTGTCACTTTCTCTGTCTTGTCTGTTGCTGTCTCAGGTTCTTGTTTCTTACTGTGTTCTTTGTCTATCCTCTTCTGTTATGGACTGTTATGTTTTTGTAGAGTCTCTCTCCATCATATCCTACTCTTCTGTTGTCTGTCTCTTTGTCTTCTCTCGAGTGTCTCTTTAGTTTTCCAATACAAAACGGTCAAAGGGATACTGGGGTAACTTAACTTGTTTTGGCCTGTATCAGGGTCACCTAAATCATTGTCTTCCCCTCCATTTGCCTCTGGCTGCTGCTGTTCTAAATGCTCCACTGGTCTGCTGTTCTCATCTGTCCTTGGCTCATCTGAAAGGTATCAAGGTAGAGGTGCAACATGTCATTAATTTGTTTTAAAGTGTGACGGCACGACCTGATTTGGCCTCCTTTTAGATTTGGTTAATTAAGAAATGCGAAGAGCTATGATTGAATTCAAACGTGTCTTGGTTTCAGGGTGTGATTTGATGAGTGTGTTCGTAGGTGGAAAGAGTTAGCCAAATGATTTTCTCAATTAGCTTTAGCTGACTGGTGTGCAACCTGACTTTGGCTTTGGATAGTCTAGCCCCGGGATTAGTTAGGGACCGTCAATAAATTCCACAATGTAAATTAGACAATATTTTCATGCTGCACACCTTTTAGTTTTCTCATTAAATGCATTCAGTATTTGTTTATACATTTCTACAATTTATAGTTGGTTTGAGGTTCTTATGTCATTGAAATTTGGAGCTATTGGAATATTTACATATTGTCCCATGTACATTGTGTAATTTATCAAATGGTCCCTAACTAACCCCATAGGGATATTTCCGCATAACAGCGCAACACAACTCCAAACATGACAGATAAGAAGCTACGTAGCCTGTAGACTGTATGAATAAAAAAGATTACCTTTGGAATGGCATAAGTTATAAGAACTCTAAGGTTAATTTGATTTTGTCAGTTCTACCAGCTAATGTGAGATTTTTAGATAACATAACATTCAAGGACACATCATTTAATGGCCTATGTATTTTTCAATGTTTTGTCCACCTACAATCTAACCACAAAGCTGGCCATCTTTTCCCCTCTCTTTCTGGCTGCCCCCGCCCCCCCCCCCCTTCTCTTCTAAGTTCAAGATTGTTTATTCATCATATACACATGATAAACATTTTCACATGATATACATTTTCCTCCTCTGTCTCTGCTGCTAAAACCACTTTCTACCACTCTAAATTTCAAGCATCTGCCTCTAACCCTAGGAAGCTCTTTGCCACCTTCTCCTCCCTCCTGAATCCTCCTCCCCCTCCCCCCTCCTCCCTCTCTGCAGATGACTTCGTCAACCATTTTGAAAAGAAGGTCGACGACATCCGATCCTCGTTTGCTAAGTCAAACGACACTGCTGGTTCTGCTCACACTGCCCTACCCTGTGCTCTGACCTCTTTCTCCCCTCTCTCTCCAGATGAAATCTCGCGTCTTGTGACGGCCGGCCGCCCAACAACCTGCCCGCTCGACCCTATCCCCTCCTCTCTTCTCCAGACCATTTCCGGAGACCTTCTCCCTTACCTCACCTCGCTCATCAACTTATCCCTGACCGCTGGCTACGTCCCTTCCGTCTTCAAGAGAGCGAGAGTTGCACCCCTTCTGAAAAAACCTACACTCGATCCCTCCGATGTTAACAACTACAGACCAGTATCCCTTCTTTCTTTTCTCTCCAAAACTCTTGAACGTGCCGTCCTTGGTCAGCTCTCCCGCTATCTCTCTCAGAATGACCTTCTTGATCCAAATCAGTCAGGTTTCAAGACTAGTCATTCAACTGAGACTGCTCTTCTCTGTATCACGGAGGCGCTCCGCACCGCTAAAGCTAACTCTCTCTCCTCTGCGCTCATCCTTCTAGACCTATCGGCTGCCTTCGATACTGTGAACCATCAGATCCTCCTCTCCACTCTCTCCGAGTTGGGCATCTCTGGCGCGGCCCACGCTTGGATTGCGTCCTACCTGACAGGTCGCTCCTACCAGGTGGCGTGGCGAGAATCTGTCTCCTCACCACGCGCTCTCACCACTGGTGTCCCCCAGGGCTCTGTTCTAGGCCCTCTCCTATTCTCGCTATACACCAAGTCACTTGGCTCTGTCATAACCTCACATGGTCTCTCCTATCATTGCTATGCAGACGACACACAATTAATCTTCTCCTTTCCCCCTTCTGATGACCAGGTGGCGAATCGCATCTCTGCATGTCTGGCAGACATATCAGTGTGGATGACTGATCACCACCTCAAGCTGAACTTCGGCAAGACGGAGCTGCTCTTCCTCCCCGGGAAGGACTGCCCGTTCCATGATCTCGCCATCACGGTTGACAACTCCATTGTGTCCTCCTCCCAGAGCGCTAAGAACCTTGGCGTGATCCTGGACAACACCCTGTCGTTCTCAACTAACATCAAGGCGGTGGCCCGTTCCTGTAGGTTCATGCTCTACAACATCCGCAGATTACGACCCTGCCTCACACAGGAAGCGGCGCAGGTCCTAATCCAGGCACTTGTCATCTCCCGTCTGGATTACTGCAACTCGCTGTTGGCTGGGCTCCCTGCCTGTGCCATTAAACCCCTACAACTCATCCAGAACGCCGCAGCCCGTCTAGTGTTCAACCTTCCCAAGTTCTCTCACGTCACCCCGCTCCTCCGCTCTCTCCACTGGCTTCCAGTTGAAGCTCGCATCCGCTACAAGACCATGGTGCTTGCCTACGGAGCTGTGAGGGGAACGGCACCTCAGTACCTCCAGGCTCTGATCAGGCCCTACACCCAAATAAGGGCACTGCGTTCATCCACCTCTGGCCTGCTCGTCTCCCTACCACTGAGGAAGTACAGTTCCCGCTCAGCCCAGTCAAAACTGTTCGCTGCTCTGGCTCCCCAATGGTGGAACAAACTCCCTCACGACGCCAGGACAGCGGAGTCAATCACCACCTTCCGGAGACACCTGAAACCCCACCTCTTTAAGGAATACTTAGGATAGGATAAAGTAATCCTTCTCACCCCCCCCCCTTAAAATATTTAGATTCACTATTGTAAAGTGGCTGTTCCACTGGATGTCATAAGGTGAATGCACCAATTTGTAAGTCGCTCTGGATAAGAGCGTCTGCTAAATGACTTAAATGTAAATGTAAAAATAAACATGGAGTACACAATGCAATGAAATACTTACTTGCAGGTTGACCTCACCAACACTGCAACATCAACTGAAAAAGTGTCAAATAAATAAAGAGAAATACAAATAAAAGCTCAATTAAATAATTTCACCAATTCCATAATAGCCAGTTTTTACAAATAGTTACAAAACCTATATGGAAATAACACACATTAGCCAAACATGTTAACCTGTAGAATGGAACAGGTTAGAGGACCTCTATGATTCATTTTGTCAGTTCTACTTCCTCAACATTGCTAATGTTAAACAGGGTTAAAAATGCTTTAGTAAGGTTCAGCTTCCGTCCATAGGGGGGCATTTTGCTGAGTCACATTGACATCTAACAGGCGCTGTAGGGGTGGGGTCAAGGGACGAGCGGTCCACTGTGTTGAGAAATCACAACCAATCACAGCAGGCACCGCATCACTCCAGGAGCTTCTTGCAGTGCCTGCTACTGCCTAGTGTAGTATATTGTATTGTTAATTTTTTCATTAACATTCGTCAGTAAAACATGTATTTGGTTATGGAAACTCAGAATGAAAGGTTTGGGGCTGGATCAAAACATCCGGGGCTGAATCCCCTGGAGCCCAGGCCAAATGACGCCACTGGTTTTACTCGCACTTGGAGAACACCCTGTGCCTCTTCATATGTCAAAAATGATAAATGATTTGGCCTAGATCTTGGAAACATTTTTATTTTATTTTTTAGAAATCCTAGTTACCCACTTGGCTGAATCTAAATTAATTCCAGAACGGTTAACATGGAGAACCCTGTTGAGTGGGCTAGATGGAAAGCCATCAATATCCCTGGCTTGTCAATCTGTGGAATAGGCTCCAGTGCGCAGCAGAAATTTGTTATCTTTTCTGTTGGCACGTAAATCCCTTCCACACGGTTCACGACACAAATGTTCCCATCGTGCAACACAATCAGAACACCTGCCTTTTTCTTAAATACATCATATCCTGGATGTTTCTAGAAAGTTTTCTATTTTACCCAAAACAGCAAAATGGGCAGTCTGTCAATGACAAATGTATTTATATTTTTTTTAACATTTACATTTACATTTAAGTCATTTAGCAGATGCTCTTATCCAGAGCGACTTACAAAAGGTTTTTCCACTATCAATTAAAGGCTTTATTGGTCTCACTAATTTAAGACTTACATGAAGTGCCTCCATTCAGTCTTCACACCCCTAGACTTTTTCCACATTTTGTTGTTACAAAGTGGGATTAAAAATGTCAATACATTAGAATGAATTTTGGCAGCAATTACAACCGAGTCTTTCTAGGTAAAGCCAAGAGCTTTCCACACCTGGATTGTGCAACATTTGCCATTTTTTTCCAAATTGTCAAATTGTTGATTGCTTAACAGTGGAGGCTGCTGAGGGGAGGACAGCTCATAATAATGGCTAGAATGGAGTGGGATCGAGCAAATGGAAACCACAAACTTTGTATTTCATACCACACCAGACTCCAATCCAGCCATTATGAGCCAGCCTCCACTGCTAGACAACCCTTCAGGTCTTGCCATAGATTTAAGTCAAACTCAGGAACAATCATAGATTTGGCCTGTGTGTTTTAGGTTAACAAGGGCTTGAATACTTGACTCAAGACACGTCAGCAATTAATTTGTAAAGATTAAAAACAATCCCACTTTGACATCGAGAGTGTGTAGGTCAGTGATAAACTTCTAAATGTATTCCACTTCAACTTCAGGCTGTAACAAAATGTAAGGTCAAGGAGCAACTACATCTGAAGGCACTGTATGTAGAAAGTCACTGGCCAACGCTAAATATAAATCGCAACCCTTTAGGAAGACTTAGTTTACCCAGAATTGACAGAATTACACTAGCAAATATTCTCCATGGTCCCACTTGCATACTGAATCCTTGTGCTGTAGACGGCGACTCTTGAAAAAGCTTAATCATAAATGACATACAAAGATGGTGGCCAACACTTTTTAATATGGAAAATTACAGAAGGTAAAACACATTAGTTCATTCAAAAATACCTAACTAATCACAACAAGTGTAAAACAATCTATACACAGGCAAATGTACACAATATAAAACATACACTCTTTCAATATATTATTATTATATAGAGATTGTTTCTTTACCTTTAAAAAAAAAACGGAAGCCAAGCAGCTTGAAGAGGGAGTGTTTCACCAAACTGATAATGCGATCACACTTGGGTGGAGTGAAAAGTACTGAGAATATTACACCAAAACCCAAATACATTTGGATAGGTAGTATTTTTGTTTAGTTGTTGGATCATCCCATGTAAGAAACATTTTCCAGTAAATATGACAACATTGAGGAACTAAACTTGGAGCGTTAACCGTTAAGTGCATAATGATACACATTCAAGAAGTCCCTGCACTATAGACTATTTACACGTAAGCCTGATGCGTTCTCTGATGATATCTGACACGATTGTGTGCATCTTGATGTATTCCCCAAAAATATGAAATTGACTAATATTTTTGATAAGATGCATTTACAGCCGGTGCACAGAACCACGTTGCGATGAATTCCCCATTGAAGCATCCTGTAACTGTCTTAATCCAATTTACAAGTGTGAAAATAGAGCGTGCATTACGCACTTAACCACCGATCCCACCTGATTGCGTGCATTCAGGCTCAGACTCAATTAAGTGGTAGAAGCTGGCAGCCAACGTGTATCTGGGGGGGAACAAGAAGCACTGGTATCCTTTGAGGGATCAATCCTACAAAATGGTTTAGTGACTGGAAAAGAACTACAACATTCACAAATGCAAAAAAAACTCCTTCAAGCTGGCATCACTTCCACTTTGTTTGTGTGTTGTATTTGCTCTTTACAAAAGCAGTAGAACCAGGAGCAGGAGTGTGACCAGACTGGGGGTGGCTGTGGCCAACGTGTGTAGCCCCCCTCTGTTTTGTGGAACATGAGGAGTCCTGGGAGAGTTTTGCTTCAGTTTGCTGGGAGGAAGGGCCTTCAGATCCTCCAGAGCCCCGTAGGCTGCCATGGAGAACTCAGGGTCCCCTGTGGTGAGCAGGTCAAACACACATGACTGGAAGTATATGTCCTCCACTTGCAGGGTCTCCCTGCACTTGGCTGTGGCACGCTCCACTGTGTAGATCTGATGTGGGGGCAGTAGGGGCCCCAGCTCAGGGTTAGACCCGGAGCCTGGGAGGTGGGGGTGAAGGGGCTGGCGCCCCAGCGTGTGCTCCTTGATGAGCTCGTTGCGAGGGCACCCGTGCAGACAAAGCTGCAGCCCACTGTTCTCCTCAGAAAAGTCAAGGGTGTCCTCTGGCATGCGGATGGCGAAGGTAAGGTAGCGCCCCACTCGGCGCACTATGATGGACGTCCCAATGTAGCGGGCCTGGATCGTCACCAGGCGGCCCCCGGAGCCAACCTTTTCTACGATCCACAGACTGCCCCCCTCCCCGCCACTCCGAGAGCCGTCCTGGAAGGCAGAGGGAAGGTCCTCCGTGGTAGCCTGGTACACCTTCTGCTCTGTACAGCCGTGGTACGACTTGAAGATCACTGTTATCTGGAAGAGAACAATGAAGAGACAAAAGGCAAGACAAAGGCAAGTCAATTAATGATTACATTGAAATCAAAATCTTACTTTCTGTAGTTTTGTTTGGTGGACAACTTTTAGTACATAGAACTATAATAACTATGCTGATGGTAAAAGCTGTTGAGGCATTATCCTGCATACACCCTGATTACTAACAACTAAGCAGCAGATGCCATCAGAGGCCTTCAACAGGTGTAGTACCATTTTGAGCCACAGTGTGTCAGCAGGACCTTAACTTTTTATGACATTGAAAGGTTCATTTTAAAGTTTGAAAACAAACTCCAGTCTTTCTCTTAGAAAAGGTGTAAGAGCTTTTGTGTAATCTGATGGAAGGAATGCACCGTGAGCAGAAATATTCATTATGCTTATTTTCCAGTAAATGTGGACTAGAAAGCATCAGCAACACATTGGTGAGGTCTTGGACCACTAACTTATAATAACCAAATCCAAAGAAACGACTAAGCCAACTAATCAGTGTTCCCACATTAATCTGTGCAATCTAAAATAAATACTGTAAATGTCATAAAGCATGGCACATGTAAGAAAGAGTATGGAGCCATACAATAGTGATGGATCAAAACAAACCCAGCTGTCTGATAAATCAGAAATACCATCCACCACAACTGCCACTGTGCCAGAGCTCTGACACGACTGGAGTTGAGTCTGGATTTTTGGTACTACGCAAACGTTTTCACAGCTTTGTCAAAGAGCTGGCTATGGTTCACTTCACAGTTAAGGGGATACTGTATTTGATGAAGGATTTTCCTTTCTGTACTGACAGTTGCCCCAATTCAAGCGGACGGTGGGGGCATGCGGTATTGGCGTTGCATTCCCTCCACCCATATGAACAAAAAATTATAATTTGAAATAGTTGGCTCTGAAATCTGTTCTCCCTTTAGTAGTGTTTGGTTTACTTCAAACTCATACACAATCTAGCATATGTTATTTACAAAAGCTCTTGAAAGAAACTGTCAGACCAGTCATTATCACTTTTATCAAATCTAGCCTGTCTAGATGATTTGGCCTAGGTCTATTGAGCTTCTCTGAGGTCTAGGTAGTCCAAGACCAAATCCTTTGTGTATTTGCTTGTAATCTACATGAGCTGAAAAATTCACTAATGAATACAGATTATTTTAGCAAATGTGGCATGGGTAAGCGAGTCTAAATTTAGCCCTACTTTTTAGTGTCTACCAAGTGTTGTATTCATCCAGTGCATATCTACAAATGTAGTAAGACAAGCTCCAAGTGTGGCTTTCAATATGAAGAACCAGGTTTAAATGTCGACTTGAGGATAAAATGGTATTACGATAAACTAAACTAAATCAGTAGAATATATATATATATATTTTTTAATCAAATTATTTTTCAAATGATTCCATATTTCAAGATAACTCTGTTCATTATTTGACTACAGTGGAGAACTTTATTTTTAAAATCCAATTGTGGGAGAGGGAACTGTTGGGGCAAGCGTTAATCACTACCACATGACTGACCACCCATGTGTTAAAGGTAGAGCGCTCAAGCATGTCTGTGATCCAACACCACTAAGTAGCCCTTCTCCCCTGGTGTCTGGAAAAGGAGAGGTAAAGTCACTGCAGACAGAACCTAACTTGAGATACACGTGTCAGTCTCCTTTCAAATGTAATGTATGACATACAGTTCAGGTACCGTTGTTATGATTGGGGCCTTATGTTTTACTGACAGCAAAACCACCACACATGAACCCATGACTTGGCCTACCTTGCTGGTGGCGGTGGCGCTGGAGCCCAGGACAACAGGTACGTTGGTCACCTGCACCGACAGGTAACGGTTATCGATAAGAGGCCACGCCCCCTCCACCTTGCAGGTCTGGAACTCGTCGCGGAACGTCCGCAGATGTGGGTCCCCGAATAATCCACAGTGGGCATACTTCTTTCCCTGGCCGGCAGGGCCAGAGGCCAGCACACGGCTCTCGTAGTCGCACAGCTCGGACACGACTGGCCTGGAGGTGCTAGGGGCCCTGGCCGAGGAGGTGGGCCCGTCGCTGGAGCAGTTGTGCTGGGTGAAGAGCTCTTTGATACGGAACACGGCCGAGTGGTAGACAAGGTCACCCCTGCAGCTGCGCGCTGTGCGGCGGGTACACAGGGCGTAGGCACGCAAGGCAATGCAGTAGTCCACATCGGACAGGGAGTCTTCCTGGAGACCACTAGAGGGAGAGGTAGAGGCCACGTACTCCGCATTGCAGCGCTGGATCCGGCACTGTTGGCAGTGTGCTGTAGGGGGGAGGAAACAGGGGACAGGTGTTACATGTTTATCATTGCCAACAACAGGTGAACAGAAACATGTGAGGAAAGTCATTTAGATAATGAACCATTGTGTACACCGAAGCGGAAACTAGTTAAATGGTAGTGTATACGAATGTGTTTGTCTGAACTCTTCCTATGAACAATTGAGGCAAAAACTGCTTAACACTACTCTAAACGACCATATAAAATAGGTTTCCAATAGAAATCACAGTAATTGGGCAAGTCTATTCACTGCTTAATAACTGTTATAATTCATTTTCTGAGTTAACACATCAGCTGTACAACCCAGCTACTTGCAGCAGGACAGTTAAACTAGTCCACATATCGAGTTCACATTTGAAAAAATTGCCACTTAAACCCCAAATGCGCCAGCCCACAGGGACATGGTACCATACCCCGTCTAAGAACAAAATCAGTCAAAACTTAATATCCCCCACAACTAACTGCCACAAAAATAACAGTGCTTCACTGCTGGAGGAAGCCAATATATCTAGTTTGCTAAAAGGTGATGAATGTGGTTTGGATTTTGCTTGGCCAATAGGAGGCGCAATAAAGGTGCACATGCCCACTGTATATGAGGTTGACTTCAGACCCAAGAGGAACTGCACAAAGAGCAGTGCTTGTTCAGCAACCGACTAACAGCTGGTCGAAGGCAAGGATGTAAGACCCAGTCAGGATCGTATAAATTCAGCACTTCCTGTGTTAAGTTATTACTCAGCACTGTGTATCTGGCAGTAAATATGTTTTGGGTAACAAGGAGACTATGTATTCCGATGTTTCACATTTGAGAACCCATAGACTTATCTTGATGTGACAGGTGCATTGCATGACATTCATTTATTGCCTCACCTGTGCACGTGTCACACGATGTCACATACATCCACTTTAATACTACAGCCTCAACAAGACTAAAAACGGAACTATGAACAATAATCATATTCACATTGACAGAAGATCAGATAATTAACACTAGGCCTCCAAACTGTTAACACCAAAAGGCATGATGAGCTTACAATAATACAAATCTTGTCATTTCTATTTATTTGTTCCCCAGACAGTGGGGAAAGAGAACTGGTTGCAAAACTGTGTGAAAACATTTTCAAGTGACTAATGCCCTACATGGGTCTTGGCAACTGTTCATCACAAGTGAGATGACGTGTGAGAGGTCATTTTAGAAGCATTTTACATCCCGCTTCTAAATTCCACCAATGATCTATGTGTTTGGAGGGAGGTCACCAAACTCTGCTTAGAATGTTGTCCATCTGGCAATCACTGCGCAATCAACCGACATGTCCCTCTAAAGGCTTTATGGTCAGACCTTGACAAGAGGCAATGTGAGAACTATGTGCGGAAATGGGAAAGGATTAAGAGAATAGGACGAATTTGCATAGGGGAAAATATATTTCAATAGGCGCGTGAGAACAGTTTTAATGGACACAAAATAAGAGGGTGGCTTTAGAATGTAAACAAGGCAAGCATGGCATATCCAGTATTATAACGATGATCTTACGCATCCTGCTATGTACATTAATACACCAACCAAAATGCACAATAACCATGTCATAGCAGTCTACAACATTATGGGGAAGTAATCATTTAAAACTCAACTAATACTAACAATACTAATTTATAAGATACTGTGTTGCAATTCCATTTATTTGAATTTATAGCGTCCAACTTTATCTGAAGCTCATCTAAGGATCTACGGTGAAAATTGTCAAAACACTACAACATATCACGAAACGATTGGAACAAAAACACATTCGTCTCAAATCCCCATGTAATTTATCTGTAACAACTCTTGTGACTTAAACTTGTAACGTTAACTGGGCATTGCGTAATTTTTCAAATACCTTCGAAAGTTATTCAAACTAACAAATCACCACACTTACACAATGTGTCGTGTCGCTCGTGCATACAAAGCTCGGGCCGAAGTTTTTTAAAGTTACGATGGACACGTTCAGAGGCCGAAAAGTCTGACCAATGCATTGTAATAACAAATGAAGCGTGAACTTAGACACCATCGACTAAAACTAACCACGGCGTTAACGGTTAGCAAGCTAACTTACATGTTAAAACGTGTTAGCCATGTGTCGCTACTTTACAAACATTTTCGAATACACATTTACAAATGCGACGTCAAAGGGCTAGCAAGCTAAATGCTAATGTGCTTAATTAGCCAACTTCTACAAGTAACGTGAAACTTTATTTTAGACTTCGTGTGTGAATACATCATTAAGTCTATAGCTAGTTCCGACCGTGAAAAAAAAAACTGTTCGGGATATAATGCATTGAACTAGATATTTGAGCAAACGGTTAGCAAACTTAGATCGTGTAGTTTAGCTAGCCGCTAACTGCCCGTTTTAGGCACGCAGCAAGCTAGCTCGCTGATTACCGACTTAACTTATTAGTTCAAACAGGGATTTGTTACAACTCCGAATTAACAGCAATATACAGGGTAAACAAAAATACAGTCCCATGTTTCAGTTCATACCTATTCCCGAAAGCGTAAGTGTTTTTGTGAACTAGTCTCGCACCATTAACACAACCAAGAAAGTCTTCCATCAATCATTCTGGGTGCGGGAAAAATGTTTTGCATGCACACAGGAGAACATACATAATATGTTGCCTTACCTGGTCGGAGCAGCAGCGAAAGTAAAACCATCGTAAAAGTAATACAGTTCCAAAGCTGCCGCTTAGCCAAGTTTTGAGGTCCGCTTCTCCCCATGCCAATCCATTCAGTTAGAATGGAGTTCTTCGACTGCTGCTCATCGACGCTGTAGCTGCGTGAAATTAGACAAACATTCGTATTCTTTCCCCTGCGCTGTCATTCAAAAAGGGCCCAGTCTTCAGGGCGGCTCTACATGGGAGGGGTCTAACATAGTAGACGGGGCTCAGATGTGGTTGTTGGCCAATGAAATAGTAATTATTCGTTGACCACTTTATATTTACATAATGCGGTTTATGGCAATCATGGGACATTGGGACTAAGCCAATGGAAAGTGTTTCTAAAGACAATGGAGTCGTTTCGAAATGATCATTGTAGTAGTTGGTAGCCAGTTATAAGAAGTATTCGGCCAGGATAGGGCTGATGACAATGAATTTTTCTCACATCTAATTACACTTACAACTAAAACATGATGTTTGCAGCCTACATGATTTATCTGAAAGAAATAGTAAACCTCTTTCAGGAGAGAGTTCGAGATAGGAGTTGTAGCTCTGTCCACATAGCTCCCTCTCTGCACTATAAAGCATTCAGCTGTGGCAGTTGTCCTGTTTGATCTCCCTGAGTCTCAACATAGCGGAGAGCAAATGGCCCAATGCAAACAACCCTGTTGTTTCTCTCTGCTTCACTTAAATCATTACATTACTTTCCCTACTTTCTGAAGAAAATGCTCACCCAGGAGAACAATGGTGTCATAACACCTAGCATGAATAACAAAGTTAGGCATTATGTGGTAGTAAATGACCCTAGGTTTGAATAACATATTTGTGGCATATGAACAGCATGAGGGAGTGAGCTCGCCGTTTGTCGCTTTGCTATTAAGTTGAAAAATTGTTGGGGAGGCAGGTCATACATGCTCAGTGGTGACCTACAATCATGTATGCATCAGTGGAGGCTCATTGTAAATGGCTGGAATGGAGTCAATGGAATGGTATCAACCAAAAGGAAACCACAGGATTAATGCCATTCCATTCCATTGACTCCATTCCAGCCATTATTATGAGCCGTCCTCCCCTCAGCAGCCTCCACTGGTATGCATACATATGGGTTTACATATGTTACCCTGGATGTTGTTCATACCTGAGGTCACTAAACATTGCCAGAGATGGTAAATCTGGTCAATGTGTAGCATTCCCCCCTAGTATTATATCTCCATAAAGATGGGCAGCTTATTAATTGAACACTCACAATACAGGAGAGACATTCTCCATGAATTATTTTCTCTCAGCTAACTGCTGCTATTATTTTTTCCATTACATTTTCAGTTAGCAACTTGTATGTTACTCTTTCTCTTTTTGTGGCCAACTTTCCATCCCTTGCCTTGAACGACACTCGTCTTTCATTTGCACAGCTGCAAAGCAGGTCCATCTGCATGGAGCAGAATCATTGGGTTTTGCTCCATGGTCACCACTGTGTTTCTGTGGTTCTCATGTCATGTAAATGTAAGGTTTTTAATGGACAACGAATTAGCCAATCAAATATTGGTGTAAAGAAGATCAACAATCATACTCAGCATAATTCTGTAAATGGATTTAAAACGGAATTTACTCAGACAAATTGAACATTCTGTGCGCCGGGCTGCATACCTCTTTTTACTTTATTAGAAGCAACTGAATTATTATACTGCTCAATTTGAGTGGAGGCTGCTGAGGGGAGGACTGCTCATAATAATGGCTGGAACGGAGCGAATGAAATGGCATCAAACACATGGGGCATCAAACACATGGAAACCATGTGTTTAATGTATTTGATACCATTTCACTAGCTCTACTCCAGCCATTTCCACGAGCCCGTCCTCCCCAATTAAGATGCCACCAACCTCCTGTGCTCAATTAATACACTTGCCCTCCACCCCTTCCCCAATACACATGTAAATATTGGACTACAAATTGTGCCTGTATTATACTTATGCTAAAATGTTTATTCTATTCTACTGCCATTTATGTTTTACTATTTCCTATTGTTGTTGCACTGACAAAAAGGAACCTGCAAGTAAGAATTTCATTGGACGATGTATACCATGCGTATCCCAAAAACTTGTAACTTGAAACTTGAACCCAGACAGGTATTGGATCACTGGGTTCTCTATACACATGCTGGCTCCTCCGGCACACAAAATGGTGTGATTCAGGTGCTCTGTCAGTCTTGTGAAAGGTCCTCATAGTCCTTGTTGATGTGGGGTTGATATATATATATATATTGGAGGGGGAAATGAAGACAGCTCAACCTAAGTGGAACGTTTGGATTGTTCTGTTCTGTCAGAAGGGCCTCCTCCACCACAGTTGATACACTGTGCCAAGTCTGTCCCGCGAGGGTCAACGTACCGTGTTTGTTCAGCTAATTTTGGGCTTGATCTGTTTCATGGCTGTTCTCTACTACGGACACATTTCAAACTCCCTGCTGCACAGATTTAGAGATAGTCATTAGGACTCTTAGACATGAGACCGTAGCAAGGCATGTGCATATTCCTAACACAGTTTCAGGATGTCTCTCACCTCTCAAAATGCTCATCTTCAGGATCTGTAGACAACATTTTCTGCAAGAAAAAAAAGAAATGAGTTATTGTGATTGAAGGCAAATACAATTATTTTTGAATGTGTATTTATGAAAAAGTCAATTGGGACAATTAGTGATTTGCGTCTTTAAAGAGAAACCAATACAACATGCTTAGTGCTACCTTTGTCACTCGTTTATATTTCCTCTATAGCCTACTTCAGTAACTGAATCCAAACAATAACTCCAAGACGTCAGTTGTAAATGATAACACTTCTCCAGGTTTGTCCGGAATTGTGAACTGACCCTCTCAAAGTAAATGTAGACTCTTTGTCCATTGAATAATTGATATGACTTTCACTAGGGATAGCACAATTACCGTACAACCATGTAACCCATGTTAGGAATGAAGACCCTCATGAAAATAAAATAACCGTCATGACCGTTGTGATTTTTTTTTGTAGAACAAACAGCTGACTGAAGACGGGACTGCCGTCCATTCGCATGGCTGAGTCTATTTTTTTTCGGTAACATGGACTATTTCCTCCTTGCTGAAACAAGCAGGGTGTTGTAGCAAACAAGTCTTCGGTTGCCCTAGACAATGCCCCTCTCCCTGCAGCAGCACACATAGAAATAGAATGAATAGAACGGACGTGGAACCTATAGCCATGGCAATTTGACTGGTAAACTCATGGGTATACTCGCAATGGCTGCCTAGTATTGTGACATGTGTAGAATGTTCATTCGAATGATGTTAACTGATGTGGCTACATAAGAGATCCTATTAAATTACTGGAGGGACAATGTCATAAACCCTCAAAGTTCCAGAATGGGTGGAAAATGGCAGCCATATTGGTCAGGGATAAGTCTAATTGGAATGAATGGCAGTAGAGGCATAATCCTGATTTAACTTACGCAGGAAAATAAAATGAAGTTGTGATATATCATAAATTGTGTAATATAATTATTGTCAACGTAAAATATGATCATATACTGTAATTATAAATACTGTTTATACAGGCACAGCCAGATGAGGACTGGCCCCCCTCAGAACCTGGTACCTCTTTAGGTTTCTTCCTAGGTTCCTGCCTTTCTAGGGAGTTTTTCCTAGCCGCCGTGCTTCTACATCTGCATCGCTTGCTCTTTGGGGTTTTATTCTAGGTTTCTGTATAAGCACTTTGTGACAGCTGTTGATGTAAAAAGGGCTTTATAAATACATTTGATTGATTGATGTCCATTCTATTATTCTAATTCTTAATTATATGTGTTGCTCATGCAATGGAATGTATTTTATGTAATGTCAGTTGAGTTGATTCAACAAATCACAGCACATATTGATGGTTGTGACTAGATGAAATACAGCTATGCCCCGAAGTGACTTTTCGTAGCAGGTTAGGAGAGCATTTTACCTAGGATAGGTTAAGTAATCCCTCTCACCCCACCCCCCCTAAGTTTTAGATGCACTATTGTTAAGTGACTGTCCCACTGGATGTCATAAGGTGAATGCACCAATTTGTAAGTCGCTCTGGATAAGAGCGTCTGCTAAATGACTTAAATGTAAATGTAAATGTAGCTAACCTTAACCCTAAATTATCCTAACCTGCTACTGTACGTTAATTCTCCTAACTTGTTGCGTAGGTTCTCCTGACCTGCTACGAAAAAGTAACTTCCTGTCGTAGCTGTATACCACCTAGTCAAAACCCATATTGATGGGTACACTTCCTGCTTTTACTTCCTGCTTTGCTCCTATGGGTACACTCACAATGGCCACCAGTCCACCCATTATGCCATCATTAACTTGGATGTGGATGCCTGTTCTATTCATTCTATTTCTACGACAGCACATGCGGTCAGGAGCGGAAGAGAAGAAACATTTTGACATATTTTTGCTATTTGAACGGTTTTAACAGTGACCGCGGTCATTTGGCCGACCAATAACCGTCATCTAAAATTCCATGACCGTTACAGCCCTAATTTGTGAATCATTCAAACATAGGTCAGGGAAGCAAACAGCTAATCCATCCAGATGGATGGACCAGATGAATTCTTCACATGAAAGAGACCCCCTATAGATGGTCCGTAGAGCTTGATAGGCAGAGAAAGAGCTCTTTCTTCCCCCTTTCCTTCTGAGCATATTGCATTGCATGACCCAGCAAATATGCATATTCTGCCTCTTAAAGCCAGTACATTTCTCCCGACACTGGATCACTTGTTCTAATACAATAGAAAAATGAGGTCAGTCTGGTAAAATTAGCCATCCGCCTCGCGGCAGACCTGAATGCCAGGCCAGTGAGAAGGAACAGCTGGGCTCCATTTGTGAGTTGGAGAAACAAGAGAAATAAAGAGAAAGGGATCAGAGGCATTTTGGCAAGAAGCAAAGATAGGGATTGGAAGAGTGATAATATATAGTAAAAAAAGGAGTAAGGAGAGAGAAACTGACGAAAACATGGGGTTTGATGAGAATGAGTAGTATGAGTAAGGACACTGGAATTAAAGAAGAGGGAAAGGGTTTTGAGAGTCAGAGTGAGAGAAAGATCCCCAGGAATCTGGCAATTGTAGTGTAAAAGAGAAGAAGAGAGTGAAACGAGAAGGTGGGGGGGGGGGTGCAGGAGCAGGAGAGAGGGGGAAGAAAAGGAGAGGGGATTGGGTTTCCTCTGACTGTGTGTCTGGGCAGCGCCACATGTTCCTCATTAAGGTCCTCACACTGTGGGACCAGCTCCACACCGTGGTGCTTGTTTTTGTTACTAGGTCCATTGCGCTGTGGTCTGGATGAAACCAGAAAACTGGGCCAGTGCTCTCCCGAAAACCTTTACAAACTAGTACACACCTCTTGTTTAGAACAATCCTTATCTAAAACGTTATGATTCAAAACAACATGGGTTTGTTTCACACTAACTTTGTCCACTGAAATTGTCCCCAGATTTTTTGGGATAGAATCTGATAAGAAAATCTAGAGAAATGCTTACTCTCTGATACACCTGTAATATGAGGGGTAAGATTTAGGTGTTATGCAGGTGAATGAGGACCCAAAAGCGACTTAACAGAAACAGAGTTTATTCCAGTCTTAACAAAAAACGATTAATCCTGAATTCTTTCACTGGTAATGTCCAAACAGGAATAACTGAAATCCTCTAGTCAGTAGAGGGGAACAACAGGAAATGCGACCACAGACTGCAGGTCGCTTCGGGTTGGCGCAGGCCGTAGCTGATAGAGACACCTGCTCCCACGCAGCATCTGAAGAAGGCAAAACACGACAGGACGGAACAAGGACACAGTACAGCAAACAAGGATCCGACAAGGACAGAAGCGGAAACAGAGGGAGAAATAGGGACTCTAATCAGAGGGCAAAATAGGGGACAGGTGTGAAAGAGTAAACGAGGTAGTTAGGAGAATGAGGAACAGCTGGGAGCAGGAACGGAACGATAGAGAGAGAGAGAGAGAGAGAGGGAGAGAGATAGAGAGAGGGAAAGAACCTAATAAGACCAGCAGGGGGAAACGAATAGAAGAGAAAGCACAGGGACAAGACATGACAATCTATGACAAAACATGACATTAGGCCGTAGGATACGCAGGTAACCGCACTGTATATTTCTATCAATCACATATTTTGCCAAGTGGCACGAGCTGTTGAGTGTGGCCGCATGACGGAAAAATGTGACGATTTGCACAATCGTCCTAAAATCTCATGAGAAATTAGATGGTGTTTTTTGTTTTACAGTAACATTATATTATGCTATTATATTTGGTTCCGTTATGTACAATACTATCATAATGTGATCTTGCAGACTTGTTTTATCAGCTTGGGTTGAACGTTATTAATCAATCACCATTCACCAGAGTAGCCTGTTTTCTATGAGTAGATTAGAGACTTGCGCAAGTAGAGAATACCGCACATGCGCAGAAGCTTTGGGACCGTTAGCCCATGGGATAAGGGGTCTAGAAAAGTTGGATCTGCAGTCACTCTGTAAGTCTAAAGTGGAAAGTGCTCAAATGTTCTTTTAAAGGGCTCTTGTACAAGGTAAGTGGCCTAGTTAGTACCTTATGACTGTGAGTCTCTGAGTGAGCAGCAGTAGGGAGAGCATGGCTTCATGATGCAGGGCAGGCCACTCACAGCGAGGGGACTGTTATCTGTAGGTAGATAAGACATCCAGCAGTGTGAGTGTGTACAGGGCTGTCCTGATAGCATCTCCTCTCGAGGATCCCACTTACGAGCCCTGATTGATACCTGACAGAGCACAGAGGGGGATCCTCACAGTGTTTTTCTAGCTGCTTGCAGCCCTCTCCATAGCAGGCCATGCGTGCATCTGTTTACAGTGTTTTGGCAATGTGTGTGCCTGAGTCAACATAAGCTGTTATCAAGGAGCTGTATATCTACTTTCAGAGGCTATGCTTTTTGAACACGTTGTGTGGTCACTGGTTTTCAACAGAAAATGATTTAGTTATAGGACTGCTGGAAGATTTTGTCCCCAGAATATTCAGATTAATTTATTTGTGGGTCATGTGAAGGCAGTTATGTCATGAGAGAGGGTACTATCCTATCTGAAAAAAATATGTTTGCACTTTGCATTGACTAACTGTTGATCCAGACAGTAGATAAAACATATTGATATTATCTTGACTAGGGGCCTACAATGAAAACGTTGTATATAATGAAACACAGTTATCTATGAACCCTAAATCTAATCCTAAACTAAAATGTAAATCATTTCACTGAAGTGTCCCTGTTCTCAATTCTGTTATTCTCTTGCAATAATTCTCTCCCCCTTTCCAACAGAACAAATGTAGTTGACATAGCGTCAAGCTCAGTGCCTTTCAATAGATAGTCAACTGACAGGTAACCATAGATTTTAGGTCAGGGGGTGATGAGGGATGATGGAGCAAATACATGCAGAGCAGAATACAGAGGGACCTCTGATCCTTCCCCGAAGGGAGAGAGTGCAGCATGGCCTGGCCGACCACAGTAAAGGGGGGATCTCACCTTTGACCCTGACACTACCTGTGTATCTGCAGTGCAGGTGAGTCAGGAGCCAGTAAGCTTCGGGGCCCCTGAGGTGGGAGGTATGTGTGGGAGGATTAGCAAAGGTGTGTGTAACATGCAGACAGATCAGCACTGAAGCTTCCCTAATCTTTCAACTGTCATCTAACCACAAAGTACCTTGCCTGCCCTGCACTCCCCTTCATTAGGTATTGCAACAAATATATATTTGCAAGGAATGTGAAATAGATAGTGATGAAGCAAGAAACATTTCTTGTGTTGAAAAACAAGACTTTATAACACAACCAGAAATAGCACTTTCAGTACTTTATTGATAATGCCATTATGCCATATGCAGGTCGCAAGCTGATTTGCTTTCCATTGCCTTGCTAGAACATGCTTGGGCTTTCCACTTCCCACCTCTCCTGACACCCCTCCTCCCAATCTGGACTCCTAGGGCAGGCTGAATAGTAGAGACAGATAGCCAATTGCTTTACTTTGTAATCCCACTCTTTCCGCCAGGAAATGATGGACAGTCCGCTCTAAAAGGCTTCACCAGTGAATAAAACGATAATGACCGTGATCCATACCACACTTTTCTTCGATGTTACGAGCTTTGATTTGTTTTATTAGGATCCCCTTTAGACGGTGCCAATGGCGACAGGTAGTCTTACTGGGGTCCGACATATAATGGGGAAAAAAGACTTCCCAATTTACATACATTCTTTCGGATTGGATATACAGTATGTTGCCTTGTTTATGGGTTACCTGAACTAGTAAAGGTACATTTAATCCTAAATATATACACATATGTTGAATATTTCCAAGAATCGACTCTAGCGCATGATTGTGTTCTATCATTGAACCTTCAAACCGCAGACCTCTCCAACTCCGGAGTTGAGTGTTTCCTACATTCAGGTAAGGGAGGTGGAAAGAGGGATGTGGGTTGTGTGTGTTAGTCCATTTGTCTAAGAAGGCAAGTTCTCCCTCAGCCCGGAGAGAGAGAGAGTTATAGCCTCCCGCATCTGCCCCATGCTGTCACCAAAGACCCAAGGTTTCCTCTTCTGCTTTCCTTTTTTACTACGGCTCTCTTTTTTCTTCTCCTGCAGAAACTGTAAACATTTGACTGAGTGCAATGATACTTATCCATGACCTATCCACATATGGGTAAGCGTTAAGCAAACATGAAGGTTAAGACAATAGGGGAAAAATGTTCCTCTCCATTGCCCATCTCCATATATATTATCCTTTTTCGCCAAACTCCTAACAACAAGGTATGCATAGGTCTACAATTAACATTAGCATACATTTAAAACCACATTTCACTGCACCTTTGGCCATAAAACATATATATATATATATATATATATATATATATATATACTTTTTGGCCTCAGTATCTAACAATTCAGCTGACATTTGTGACAGTTCAAGTAAGTTGCTCCATATTCTACAAACCATGTGGGGCCAATCCTACATATTTATTTATTTATTTTTATTGGAGTTTCGATTTTTCTACCCTTCAGTCCCATTGCAATGTGCTCTATTCTATGCCTGAAGTGACATGGCATGAACTCAAAATGCATCACTGTGTGACTCTGCCCAGCCTATCAATCTGATAGTCTTTCAGAACTGGTCTATCTGACATGAGTAAAGGCTATTCTCCCACCCTTAGCTCACACAAACAACAGTTCAAGACCAGGAATAGATGGAGAGTCAGACGGTAACTCATGAGACTAGTGTGTAAATTTAGTTTACTAATCCCGATTCACCAAGGTGTACCTCTGGAGGCATGTAAAGAATGCTTCTGTGTGGGGCAAGGAACCCTAAACTGTCAGTCTTGGGGAAACATTCCCACCGATCAGGGCTGCTTGACTGAATACAATACTGAGGATACAGGATCCGGGTATCATGTAAAGAATTCAGTGTTCACTGCTTGGAAATGGATATTACTGTCGTTTTCTTGGCTTCTAACAGATGTTTCTTATATTCGCTATAAAGAGACATCATAGTCACCCCTAAGCAGTCGCGTTCCTTTCTCGCAGAGAGGTAGTACATGTATTTTGTCAACACATATTGTCATCAGCTACTGCCCCTGTGGTATAGCCAGGACTCGAATGGACATAGGAGGATTGATGCTTTTAGTTATATTTTACTGTTCAGTACTGGCAGGAATGAATTAAGATACAAAATTGCCAAATATTGACCCTGACCAGAATTACATTTTCACAGTGTATGTCATGAACAACAGTTTGCGTTTAGTATTTTCTTTTCAGTACAGCATCTGACAGTGATTGATTGGTTGGAAAGCAATGTCAGAGGGAAAAAATGTCACTTACCTTGGATTTCTATGTGTGCGTTGTTGTATGCTGTATGGGCAGTTGGACCAGGCAGAGACAGTTAACCCTCGTTCCCCGGCAACCTCGACTGGTGGACTAAGTGCTGTTCTGCTATACAGGGGGAGATAGCTGGGAATTAAAGCATATGACAACAGCTGTCCGTTAAAAGAATCGGCACTTTGATTAGTAGTGATCAATGTTCTTTAATTCCTACATATCTGGGTAGGGCATTTCTAAAAGGAAAAAAAAGAAGAATAGAATAGAATGGAAAAAAGATTCAAACACATTCACATGCATGCACACAAACATGCACAAACACACGCACACACACACACACAGACACGTACTGTACACACCCACACACACACTCACACTCATTGACATTCATTGGCTTGACAACATGTGTCGCCTTTGGACGGCATCCCATATTCTCCAAAGGCCTGCGGGGCAGACAGACAGACAGACAGACAGACAGACGCAATGGTGTAGACGGCCATGCACTAGTGTTAACAGAGCATGTGGACCGCTGTACAAAGTGAATGAGAGCTCTATGTGTTGTCATGTTCTATCCACATCTCTCTCTCACCTCCAACCCCCAACTTCTACAGTCACACACTGATTTGCCAGCACCTCGTCTTAGATCCATACTATCGTGTCATACAATTCATTTATTAAATGAAGGGAAATATCTTTCTTGACAAATATGAAGGGTAAAGTGAGCTCCACAGCTTCATTTCTGTCATTTTTACCCTGCAGACACAGTTTGCTGAAACTCCAGCATCAAAACACCTTCAAAGAAAAAGCCTTCTTATGCGTTTACCCTCATCCAATTCTTTTATGTGGCTCAGCCTCAGACTGCAAGCACATGAACGGCGTTCCCCGACAAGATTGATCATGTGCTGGGGCCCCATAAAATGTGTTTGGTTATCAGTTGGTTCTTGCAAATAGGCCGAAGTGATGTGAGTGTGATCAACTTTGCCAGGATGTCTGTGCGTGGTCGCTCCAGGATAGGGCTGATTTATGACATCTAGAGCAGCCAGAAAGCCTCAGGCAGAGGGAGAGGGGGACACAGAGAGAGAGCGAATGGGAGAGAGAGAGAGGCCTCAATCTGACTAACATTCTACAGGAAATCCATGCTGACTGTGCCACCAAGGCAGTCGCCCCAGCCTGTAAATTCCATGAAGCCAAGCAACCAAACACTATGGAATATCTGAAAAAACGAATGTGTTCCATTCAGTTTGTTGCATTGCTCTGAATTAGTTTGGGTTGTTGGACATGTGTGTAGATTTTGGATTTGTGCTTTTTAGTTTGGTAGCATGCTTACAGTACGTTCTGTACTCACAGTGTAGTACAGAACATGCATCTATTCAAACATCCTGTGAAACTCCCTTGAAGCCGATATGAATGTCCAGTAAAAGGGTACCTAATCCAGCATGCATTTTTCAAACTTGGGAAATTGTGAAAGGCCTCACAGGCCTCGTTTGCTTCATCCTCATAGTTTTTTTTCTTCCTGTTTCTAGCAAATCTTTTCAGTTGGGCAGCTGTTCAAAGACAGCTGCTTTGGTCATTCAGTCAATGTTGTGTTTCAGTTGATCCATTGCTAGTTCTACAAGTAATCCCCTGTCATGCCTCTTTTCTCTTTTCACACACACCCATTCTGGTACTAGCATGCACACAAACACACACACACACACGCACGCACGCACGCACGCACGCACGCACGCACGCACACACACACACACACACACACACACACACACACACACACACACACACACACACACACACACACACACACACACACACACACACACACACACACACACACACACACACATTAAGACATGCACCCACTCGTAAACGGCGCCATCAACAAAATAGTGCAAGAGACCAATGATAGTGTGATAGTATGGTGATGCATGGCATGCATTTTTTCCAAAGACAAAGAGTCTAAATTGCAGCAACATGGCACCATTGAATTTGAAGCATTATTAGAGCCAGAGCCTATGAGGAGCCATCTAATCTCTTGGCCTTACTGGTCTATGAATGTTTTCCATGTCTGCCATGGTGGAGGTATGTGACCACACAAAGCCCCGCTGGCGACAGAGTGGCATGCGAGAGGGTTGAAATGAGCAGGGACCATGCCAATGTGTGTGTGCCGCCCTCCTGTCACATGCACTCACACATTGTTGTACATACTTACACACATACACACATCTATACAGAAACACAAACACACACCATGCCTCCAGTTGTCCCTTGCTCTCATTAAACATAGCAGGTGTCAGGCGGGCTCTGATAGACTGCTGGTGGGGGTCAGCTAGCTTAGCCTTAAGAACAGCATTTCTATTGTCTCTAATGTATGTGGAGTACTGGAATGGGATCGGAAAATTGAATGGATTATGTCCTGGCCATGCAATTTCACTCATATGAAGTAGCAATGTATAACGCATTCTTATTTGGTTTGAATTGCAGTTTGCTGCTTGTAGCCCTTTAAAGGATTGCCCTTGTAGTCATTATACATTTCAGACATTCCTAGACAAAAACACATAAATATTCCTTTCATAAACCTCCCAGTCCTGCTCTCTGTAATTCCTTGTCATCACTCAATGTGGTGTCCAAATTGGCATGTGCGTCAGACGCCGTGTGGAGAAGGAGAGAGCAGCGGCCTCGGTTCTAAACATCATCCTCTTTCAGCAGGGGCTTCAACAAATCAAAAACATCCCCTGGCTGTCAGGACTTATTCTAGGTAATGTAAATGAGAGCCAGGGGAGCAGTGAGAGGAGAGAGGAGAGAGTATTCCTGGTGCCACTCACTCACACCCTGGGAGAATCAAAGACCTGGGACTGAGCTGTTTCTGTCAGGACAAGGCTGTTGCTCTGAAGTATGGTAGCCAGATCAGGTCCTGTTTTAGCCCACGCTGCTCTGTTGTCATGTTTATTTTTTGACCAGACAACATCAGAGGAGATGGCTGTACATCCAGGCACTTTGGATAAAGTCTGTTTTAAGTGCACCACCGTTTTCCAGTCCCCATTCCTGCATGCTCTGGTTTAGTGCACACTGCCAGAACAGTCCCAAGCCGTTAGTCAGGAGGAGTGGATTGTGCAACACGGTCCATGTACATCTGGGAGATACAGTAACAGTCATTCTCAATGAAGAAGTAAGGACATCCCTGTCTGTCTGTTTTCCATACTGCTTTGAAAATGGTATTTTAGTAGCACAGGGCCCTCTGTGATTTATTTTCTTCTGCCCTCTGTCTCCTGGCGGCTTCTTTTTGGCAGCCCAGGGCACTTTGTCAGTGTTAAGCATAAATTGTCCCTAACCTAAAAGATGGGCCACATTGCAGACCTATTTATAATGGATCTGGTACAGCCTATATATTTTAATGGACATATTTTTCTCCTACTGTAAATTCAGTATTTACGTCTGTGGACTATTTCTGTGTAACGAGAGCGCTGAGAGTCGGGAAGCGAGTACAGGGAGTGAGTGTTTTTAATAAAGAAACAAGCCATTACACACAACACACAAACAACGCACCTACATGAAACAGAGTCAATGACACCTGGGGAAGGAACCAAAGGGAGTGACATATATAGGGCAGGTAATCACAGAGGTGATGGAGTCCAGGTGAGTCTGATGACACGCAGGTGCGTGTAACGATGGTAACAGGTGTGCTCCATAACGAGCAGCCTGGTGACCTAGAGACCGGAGAGGGAGCACACGGGACATTCTGTTACTGCAGCTCCCAGTCTGGGCCGGGGTTAATAGACAGGAAGAGTATGACAGATGGACCGGTGTATTTTTCTTCTTCTTTTCCTGGACTCTTCTACTTAATGGCAGTGATTGCAGGGATAAAGGGACCATCATCTCTCTGGCCCCCCTCGACCCTGGCTCTTCCTGTCCACCACATGTGCTCTGTGCTCATTTCTCAGACGGGGAATACAGAGAGGAGCTGCCAATCACCAAGATAAATGAGCTCCAGGTTTGCTATGATGACTTTGGTCTAGGCCTCTCCCCTCTCCTCCATCTCTCCCTGGGCACTCAGAGGTGGCCTACTCTGCCATACAACCACTGTCCACATAGTTGAAAGCAGTGAAAAATTCAAGATTATTTCTTCTCATATATGCAACGTATTTAATTTATAGTGAATGTTTAGAGTGGAGAGTGGCTAGGACTGAGAATAACAACACGAATAAACTATTTAATCAATAAGTAAATGTCTACTATTTATGTGTGTTTTTGAGAGTTGTTTCAAACACCAACCCCTGGTACCACTCTGTATGATAACACATGTTTACAATCTGGGGAGTGAGATTATGTACAATTGCAAACCTTTTCCAGCTCCTCCAAATCCTCATCCAGACTGGGGCATTACACACTAATAGCAGTCTGCTAGAAGCACTGCGTAATTGCCTGGGCTCATGTGCTCTGGAAAGCCAGGGCAGGGGCCAGCGGCATCAGAGACCCACTGATCACTCCTCTGCCTCTCTCCTCCAAAGGGGAACCGGGGGGAAGAAACAAATACACGTGGACAAACACACAAGGGGAAGTGAAAACTGAAGCAGATGTGATAGTAGAGGATGGACAAGACTGGCCAAATGGATTCCCTGTCCCTGGATCCACCTGTTAATATCGAAAAACAATGGGAAAGAACCAATGGTTGGGTCAAAAAAATGAACAAAAACAAAAAGTAATGTTGCGGTGACATCATGGATTATTAAGCTGGGGGTGGGGCTATTAAGAGGCCAGCAGTAACCCCTGGCCTGGCAGTAAGTAGGGCAGGAAACTGTGGCAGAGGCAATTTGAGAAGCTGAGACCTCAGCGTCTGCAGCTGTGCTTTCAGTTTTCCTGCCTCCAACAGCTCAGCGACATGTGACGCTCCCAACCATTCACCTATGACCTCTCTCCCCATATACCTACAGAGAAAAGAGGCGAAAGAAGATGGGAAAGGAGAGCTGGACAACAACTTCTGCTCAATGCATTTACTCCATCAGTCACGTGCTGTGTAGCTGAAGACTGAAAATACATCCAGCAGTTTTACAAAATGGGTCAATGGGTTTGACAACTTCTTGAATGGTTGTATTAGTTTACTCTGACCTTTTCTGATTTGTTTTCCAAAGACTTAATTACACTTTGGGGAATACCAGTAACGAAAGCTGAGAAACCATACAGTATACACTGCCATTCAAAAGTTTGGTGTCATTTAGAAATGTCCTTGTTTTCCATGAAAACATACATGAAATGAGAAATAAAGTCAAGACGTTGACAAGGTTATAAATAATGATTTTTAATTGAAATAATAATTGTGTCTTTCAAACTTTGCCTTTGCCAAAGAATCCTCCATTTGCAGCAATTACAGCCTTGCAGACCTTTGGCATTCTAGTTGTCAATTTGTTGAGGTAATCTGAAGAGATTTCACCCCATGCTTCCTGAAGCACCTCCCACAAGTTGGATTGGCTTGATGGGCTCTTCTTACGTACCATACGGCCAAGCTGCTCCCACAACAGCTCAATAGGGTTGAGATCCGGTGACTGCTGACCACTCCATTATAGACAGAATATCAGCTGACTGCTTCTTCTCTAAATAGTTATTGCATCGTTTGGAGCTGTGCTTTGGGTCATTGTCCTGTTGTATGAGGAAATTGTCTCCAATTCAGCACTATTCACAGGATATGGCATGGCATTGTAAAATGGAGTGATAGCCTTCCTTCTTCAAGATCCCTTTTACCCTGTACAAATCCCACACTTTACCACCACCAAAGAACCCCCAGACATCACATTGCCTCCACCATGCTTGACAGATGGTGTCAAGCACTACTCCAGCATCTTTTAATTTTTTCTGTGTCTCACGAATGTTCTTCTTTGTGATCCAAACACAGCAAACTTAGATTCGTATGTCCATAACACCTTTTTCCAATCTTCCTCTGTCCAGTGTCTGTGTTCTTTTAACCATCTTAATCTTTTATTTTTATTGGCCAGTCTGAGATATGGCTTTTTCTTTGCAACTGCCTAGAAGGCCAGCACCGGAGTCGCCTCTTAACTGTTGACGTTGAGACTGGTGTTTTGCGGGTACTATTTTATGAAGCTGCCAGTTGAGGACTTGTGAGGCGTCTGTTTCTCAAACTACCACTCTTCTTTTTATTCTGGTTAGAGCCAGTTTGCGTTGTTCTGTGAAGGGAGTAGTACACAATTTGTAAGTCGCTCTGGATAAGAGCGTCTGCTAAATGACTTAAATGTAAATGTAAATGTACACAGCGTTGTGCCAGATCTTCAGTTTCTTGGCAATTTCTCGCATGGAATAGCCTTCATTTCTCAGAACAAGAATAGACTGATGAGTTTCAGAAGAAAGGTCTTTGTTTCTGGCCATTTTGAGCCTGTAATCGAACCAACAAATTCTGATGCTCCAGATACTCAACTCGTCTAAAGAAGGCCAGTTGTATTACTTCTTTAATCAGGACAACAGTTTTCAGCTGTGCTAACATAACTGCAAAAGGGTTTTCTAATGATCAATTAGCATTTTAAAATGATAAACTTGGATTAGCTAACACAATGTGCCATTGGAACACAGGAGTGATGGTTGCTGATAATAGGCCTCTGTATGCCTATGCAGATATTCCATTAAAAATATGCCTTTTCCAGCTACAATAGTCATTTACAACATTAACAATGTCTCACTGTATTTCTGATCAATTTTATTTTATTTTAGTGGACAAAAAATGTGCTTTTCTTTCAAAAACAAGGACATTTCTAAGTGACCCCAAACTTTTGAACGATAGTGTACGTCTGGACTCCAGTCAACAGAAAATTATCTATTGCCTAAACAGAGAGTTGCCGATTGACCAGACCTATCCTCCACTGCAGCGTCAGAAGCTTGATGAGCCATGTAGGACCTCATGCAGGAGCTCATTCCCAAAAGTGCTGCTCTGCCTTTTGAAGTACTAATCATTTTAATGTGGCTGTGTGTGTGTGTGATGCCAAACACAGGAAATGTATCTCCACATCTTTTTATCTGCTGTGTTTAAAGTTGCCAGATTGTGAGCCCTTTGAAAGGGGTGCACTGTCATGGTGCTGCATTCATCTCTGCAGCTCCCCTCAATTAAAACCTACTGCTGCTCTTAAACTGAGAGACATCTGCCAAGCATCACGACCCCCCTCCCCCCCACCCCCCACCCCCGGTGAGGAGAGAGGAACATCTCCGTTCGCACCGAGCCCAGCCAGGGATAAAATGTGGCACCAGTCTGAGGACTAAGCTCTGCGCAGCGGCCCTTTTGTAGCCAGATCACAACCAGATGTGCCAAGTGTGTCCAAACAGGAATGACTGCGTGTAGGCAATTTTCAGCAATTTGTCCGATTTTAGGGTTCACCCCTATACCTCCTGATAGACAAATACAAACTTCAGAGCCAAAACAATAAATTGAAACACATAGGCACCCCAAAGAGAGTTGTCTCCCCCCCCCGGGCAAAGTGGTGATGAGAGATAGATACAGTGTGTCTATACAGAGACAAGCAAGCCAAGGTCTGCTGTATTGACAGATAACCTCCCGGCTCACACAGCATTACTGCATCAACTGACACAGACAGCAACACGACCATCATGTATTTCACCCCCCCCGGACTTTAGCTTAGGTGTTTTTTAATGGATTCAAAAGGCCCTGACAAAAAAATACTTCGATAAAATAAAGGCTCTGACAACATTTACACACACTAAATCCATCACATAACACATATTGAGAGAAAAACACACAAGCAAACACAGACAGATAAACAAGAAAAAGCAGCCAGTTAATCTCTCCCCAAACACCTCGTAAATTAAAAACCCCAACTCCCTGGAAGTCTCTGGCCACAAGACCGTTTCAGACATGTTCTCTCACCTTTCCCCCTTCTCTTTTTCTTCTACATAAATATTTTCAAGAAATATAAAAGAGCTGGACTCTCCTAATAATAATCACATTTTCCAAGCCGAGAGAAGTGGGGGGGAAGAAAGTATCCTTTGTTGCCTGTACCCTGTTTAGGCCTCTTTCATAGGAAATTGAGGGCAGTGTCTCCTCTTTATAGCAGCCATGAAACGTGTCAGCTCTGGGGAGACGTGGGGGGAGACAGGGGGAGGCGGGTGAGAAAGTGGGGGAAAGGTGGGAATGCTAACCCCCTCCATACACACATATATGAGCTACATATACCACTCTCCTAGCCCTGCTGAAAAACATTCCACTTTTTGCCCTCCTAACCTGAACTTGCTGTTGCTCTGTCACGCAAAGACAACACAGACCCATCTTCTAACCCACCCCAGATCCTTGTGTCTGAGAGGAACTAGCCCAAGGAAGGGAGTCTCAATTCAGAGTGTACACCTGAGAGTATCCCTCTCTCTTGGTCTGAGCTCCAGGATTTGGAGAGGCCAACTCTGTTGTTTTCTCCCTCTGGTAGTGGTTACCTGGCAGAACACAGACGTAAGCTTTGGGCTTTCTCTGTTTCTCTGTGATACTCACAGTGCATGTAAATGGCTAAAGTACAGGCAGAAGTACAGTACCAGAAGCCAGCTCCAGCCCAGCCCAGCGCAGCCCGGCCCAGCCCAGCCTCCAGGCCCAGCCCCCAGCCCCA
Source organism: Oncorhynchus gorbuscha (assembly GCF_021184085.1). Classification (NCBI taxonomy): domain Eukaryota; kingdom Metazoa; phylum Chordata; class Actinopteri; order Salmoniformes; family Salmonidae; genus Oncorhynchus; species Oncorhynchus gorbuscha. The sequence goes on from NC_060187.1 coordinate 38,682,887, forward strand.
TCCCCCAGCCAAGCACAAGTCCAGCCCCAGCCCCAGCCCCCAGCCCCCAACCCCATCCCCCAGCCAAGCCCAAGCCCTGCCCCAGCCCCAGACCCAGCCCCAGCCCCAGCCCCAGCCCCCCCCCCCCCCAGCCCCAGCCCAGCCCAGCCCAGGCCAGCCTCCAGCCCCCAGCCCCATCCCCCAGCCAAGCCCTAGCCCAGCCCCAGCGTTTTGGATCTAAAATGATCCCGTAGTACAATCAAGAGGGTCAGGCAGCTAGACACTGATTCTGATCTCTAAGTACGTAATAGACCAGAGCACTTGACCCCCATGCTAACCGCCAAACTTGTGAAGGACATTGCAGGTTGTACAGGTTGTCCCACTGTAGTGTCAATTGTGACGTCTTTGTTGCTCTTTTGTGTAATCACATTAGAAAAAGGCTAAATGAGCACGTCCACGTTCTCTTGTGCAACTTCGTCCTGTGTTTCAATCACATTACCGTTCAACAGTGATGACGTTTTGACAGGCAACTGCTCGTGTGTGAAAAGGACAATTGTAGAGTTTTCATAACTGATCGTGTATTTTCTGAGAATGCAACATTTCATTAGTAATTCCCGTCTTTTATTGTCAGCTCACACTGGAATTCCTTTGAATTAGAACACCATTGTCGGACCTAATTGTAAGTTAAGCTCTTTCAGCAAATGGCCATTTACTTTATCCAATGGTATTCTTTATATACACATTGCTGTTGGATATTGGAGATGTCACATAACTTATCCCCTCAAATTTAAATGAAGAAAGTGGTTATAAAGTAACAATGCTGTTTGTGATTCAACGTTGACCAGAGCTAGAGGATGTTTTCTTCCTTGCCTATGTGGAGAGCATTGCAGTTGCAATAAGGCAAGGAGATGGAGTTTCCTCCGAGGAATCTCTGTGTGTGTGTGTGTGTGTGTGTGTGTGTGTGTGTGTGTGTGTGTGTGTGTGTGTGTGTGTGTGTGTGTGTGTGTGTGTGTGTGTGTGTGTGTGTGTGTGTGTGTGTGTGTGTGTGTGTGTGTGTGTGTGTGTGTGTGTGTGTGTGTTGTGTGTCAACCGGGTCTCAGAGAATTTTGTATTATTCTGTATGTAAATCTGAGATATTTCATTTAGTATGATATGTTACTTGCTGAAATTCACTGAGGAGATGGTCTTCCCCTTCACACATAGAACCCCAACCATAATGCTCTGCAGCACAACCCCAATACAACACACTAGGTTCATTCTCTGATCCTAATCCTATGATTGTATGGACAACATGTCAGTTCATAATGCAAAAGCTTTGATTGGTTGGAGGTCATCCTCCGGAAGTGGTCATCATTAAAAAAAAAACAATAACAAATGTAAAAGACAGAGATACATTGACATTCATTGTACTGTTGAATGGGATGGCCAATTTAGAGGACAGAACAAAACTTAACTCACACATACACAAAATAAAAGAAGACAGCATATAGTCATTACAAGCAGTGTAGTTAAGCCATAAAAAAATATTGAGTGGAGTACAGCACAGAGTAGCAGCAGATCATCAACCCAGTTATGAAGCGGGACTAGACCATTTATCCAGTATCGGCTGCCATATTTTGTAAAACATTGGACTTCTATTGGAAGTATTGTATCAAATCTTTTCCATATGTATTACATTCCATAAATCCCATAACCACATTTCAAAGGTAGGTACGTTTCCAATTTCCAAAATTGCAATATGAGCATTTTGGCTAATATAGTACAAAGAGAGACAGCCTTCCCTTCCTGGTTATTCCCATCAACTGTACCAAACAGAGCAATCAATGGGTCTGGGGCTAGAACTCTGTCGAAGGTTTAGATAAGTCATCAAAAATTAGAACCCAGTAAGCATGTAACTTAGGACAGGTCCAAAGCGGGTCAATGTCCCCTCATCCTGCTTTCACCTCTCACACAGTGGCGAGGTGTCTGGGAATATTTTATGCAGTTTCATTTTTGACTAATGTAACCTGTGTCTGAAGTGGTCATAATGAGCATGAAGGTCAATGGAAGGGGGTGAGGCCTACGAGCCTCCTAGGTTTTGTATTGAAGTCAATGTAGCCAAAGGAAAACGTAAGCTAGCTGTCCTCCTGTTACACCATGGTGCTACCCCAGAGAGTGCCATTTAAAGTTACTATAGACCTTCATTGCAAAACAGTGTGTTTTATTACATATGAATATTAGTATGATATGTTACATTTGGTATAGTTACATAAGACAGCTGGTTACTAAAGGTAAAAACTGGTCGGGGTGGATGGGTTGGTGTATAATGTAAACTTCTAGCAACCCAAAGGTTGCAAGTTCAAATCTCATCATTGAGAACTTTAGCATTTTAGCTAATTAGCCATTTTTCAACTACTTGCTACTTTTTAGGTACGTTGCGACTACTTAGCAAGTTATCTAAACCTTCCCCTAACCTTAATCCTAACTCCATTAGGCTAGCTAATGTTTACCACCTACCTACAGTTGAAGTCGGAAGTGTACATACACTTATGTTGGAATCATTCAAACTTGTTTTTCAACCATTCCACAAATTTCTTGTTAACAAACTATAGTTTTGGCAAGTCGGTTAGGACATCTATTTGGTGCATGACACAGGTGATTTTTCCAACATTTCTTTACAGACCGATTATTTCACTTACAATTCACTGCATCACAATTCCAGTGGGTCAGAAGTTTACATACACTAAGTTGACTGTGCCTTTAAACAGCTTGGAAAATTTCAGAAAAATATGTCATGGCTTTAGAAACTTCTGATAGGTTAATTGACATCATTTGAGTCAATTGGAGGTGTACCTGTGGATGTATTTCAAGGCCTACCTTCAAACACAGTGCCTCTTTGCTTGACATTTTTTATTTTACCTTTTTTGTACCAGGCAGTTAAGAACAAATTCTTATTTTCAATGACAGCCTAGGAACAGTGGGTTAACTGCCTGTTCAGGGGCAGAACAACAGATTTTGTACCTTGTCAACTCAGGGATTTGAACTTGTAACCTTTCAGTTACTAGTCCAATGCTCTAACCACTAGGCTACCCTGCCGCTTGAAATCATAGGAAAATCAAAAGAAATCAGCCAAGACCTCAGAAAAAAATTGTAGACCTCCACAAGTCTGGTTCATCCTTGGGATCAATTTCCAAACACCTGAAGGGACCACGTTCATCTGTACAAACAATAGTACGCAGGTATAAACACCATGGGACCATGCAGCCGTCATACCACTCAGGAAGGAGACATGTTCTGTCTCCTAGAGATGAACGTACTTTGGTGCGAAAAGTGCAAATCAATCCCAGAACAACAGCAAAGGACCTTGTGATGATGCTGGAGGAAACAGGTACAAAAGTATTTATATCCACAGTAAAACGAGTCCTATATCCACATAACCTGAAAGGCCGCTCAGCCAGGAAGAAGCCACTGCTCCAAAACCACCCAGAAAAAGCCAGGCTACGGTTTGCAACTGCACATGGGGACAAAGATCATAATTTTTGGAGAAATGTCCTCTGGTCTGATGAAACAAAAATAGAACTGTTTGGCCATAATGACCATCATGTTTGGAGGAAAAAGGGGGAAGTGTGAACACCATCCCAACCGTGAAGCACGTGGGTGGTTTCATCATATTGTTGGGGTGCTTTGTTGCAGGAGGGACCGGTGCACTTCACAAAATAGATGGCATGAGGAGGGAATATTATGTGGATATATTGAAGCAACATCTCAAGACATCAGTCAAGAAGTTAAAGCTTGGGACTTCCAAATGGGTCTTCCAAATGGACAATGACCCCAAGCATACTTACAAAGTTGTGGCAAAATGGTTTAAGGACAACAAAGTCAAGGTATTGGAGTGGCCATCACAAAGCCCTGACCTCAATCCTCAATCCTATAGGCAATTTGTGGGCAGAACTGAAAAAGCGTGCCCGAGCAAGGAGGCCTACAAAACGTGACTCAGCTACACCAGCTGTCAGGAGGAATGGACCAAAATTCACCCAACTTATTGTGGGAAGCTTGTGGAAGGCTACCAGAAATGTTTGACCCAAGTTAAACAATTTAAAGGCAATGCTACCAAATACTAATTGAGTGTATGTAAACGTCTGGCTCACTGGGAATATAATGAAAGAAATAAAAGTTGAAATATTTTTCACTATCTTTCTCTCGACATTTCACATTCTTAAAATAAAGTGGTGAGCCAAACTGACCTAAGACAGGGAACCTTTACTAGGATTAAATGTCAGGAATTGTGAAAAATGAGTTTAAATGTATAAAATGTATGTATTTTAAATGTAAGGTGTATGTAAACTTCCGACTTCAACTGTACCTAGCTAGAATTCATAACCTATAAATTTAGCAAAATTGGGACTAATGATACGAATTGTAATACATAATATATCATATGAAATGGGTGATGGACATCCACAAATTAATGCAGACCAGTGGAGACTCCTCAGAGGATTGAGAAGCTTGGTGAGTTGGTGACATTATTGGATAGAGATTGACAGTGCAAAGTGATAGTTGAGCATTTTTAGGATATTAATTCCATTCAAATTTTCTTCAAATTACAGGAGACAGAGGAGGTAGACAATAAATTGTTTACTTGGTTTTAGACAGAGGTAGGACCATGTCACAGGACCAAGTCCCAAGTCAAAGACAGGCAAAATTTTGAGTTTTGAGTCCTAAACAAGTCAAAATGTACTTTTCACCAAATGTAATACCATTTCTTGTTTTTAACAAGAGCAATAGTTAGTATATTACATTTACGCAAATAATGAATGCTTTAAAAAAATATATATCTATATTTTTTACTTTCCAAATAAACATGATATTTCCAAGGAAACACATGGGTCATATTAATAGTAACATCTTTCCAGTGGCTCAGACTGAATTTACACACTGACATTCCTCTGCACTGTCACACGCAACTTTTTATCAGCTGGCAACAATTTGATTGGCTGCTGTCCGATTCAAACTGTAATCTGTTAAATGAAGAGTTGATGCGCTGCACAAGTCATTGGTGTTAAAGTCAAAGTTGATTTGCAAGTCACCATATTTGTGACTCGAGTCCAAGGCATGTGACTCGAGTCCACACCTCTGGTATTAGAACTTTATTTTTGTGTAGAGTGAGTGCAATTTAATTGAAACGTGCCTTGGTAAGTAGCAGTAGCTAGCTAGCTACCAGTGCAAGCATGCAGTTTTCACTGCCAGAATGGCAGACTGTCCAATGCTACCAAAAATGTTGTGGATATTTGTTGAAGAACCCCTTAATTCACTGGGGCAAATGGAAAGAGTTGATCTCTGCCTGAGATCAGTTACATGAAGAAGGAGGAAAAGGTGAGGGTGTTCAATACTAATTAGTATCAAAAGTATAGCTAGTTAACAGAGAGCCTTTCATCAAGCTACCTGTATTGTTGGCCTTGCCTGCTATTTGGAAAGTCTGAGCTTTGGTCGAAAGGGGGGTACAGTGACCTGAAGAACATTGATCGTTCAGCGAAACAGCATTATATAAATGGGATCATATATATGCCCACATCAAAGTCAAGCTTCTGGGAAAAAGACGCATCGATCATGCAATGGACGAAGGTCTGTTGTCTCCGTGCGTTCCGCAGAGGGTCTTCCATCCTCCTCAATGTTTGTATTCACCAGCCTCCACTGGTGTATGTGTGTTGGTGTGAGTGTATCTGTATCTGTGTATACATATATACTGAGTGTACAAAACATTGAGAACTCCTTGAACTCCCCTTTTGCCCTCAGAACAGTCTCAATTCTTCGGCGCATGGACTCTAATGACTCCAATGTTGACTCCAATGTTTCACACGGTTGTGTCTTGTTGGCTGGATGTCATTTGGGTGGTGGACCATTCTTGATACACATTGGAAACTGTTGATCGTGAAAAAATGCAGTTCTTGACACAAACCGGTGCGCCATACTCCGTTCAAAGGCACTTCAGTCTATTGTTTTGCCCATTCACCCTCTGAATGGCACACATACACAATCCATGTTTCAATGTTCTCAAGGCCTAACACCCTCTTCTTTAAGCTGTCTCCTCCCCTTCATCTACACTGATAGAAATGAATTTAACAAGTGACATCAATAAGGGATCATATCTTTCAGCTGGATTCACCTGGTCAGTCTATTTCATGGAAAGAGTAGGTGTTCATAATATTTTGTACACTCAGTGTATGCGTGTGCATGTCTGCATGTACTGCAGTAAATGCATGTCTTCATGTGTGTGTGTGGGGAGTATGTTTAGAGAATATCGCTCTGTATGTTTGTCCATGAAGTGAAGTCCTACAGCAGCTGGCACCATCTGTGGACCTCCTCTGTCTGGACCCTCAGTCTGTCTGGATCCTCAGTCTGTCTGGACCCTCAGTCTGTCTGGATCCTCAGTCTGTCTGGACCCTCAGTCTGTCTGGATCCTCAGTCTGTCTGGATCCTCAGTCTGTCTGGACCCTCAGTCTGTCTGGATCCTCAGTCTGTCTGGACCCTCAGTCTGTCTGGATCCTCATTCTGTCTGGATCCTCAGTCTGTCAGGACCCTCAGTCTGTCTGGATCCTCAGTCTGTCTGGACCCTCAGTCTGTCTGGATCCTCAGTCTGTCTGGATCCTCAGTCTGTCTGGACCCTCAGTCTGTCTGGATCCTCAGTCTGTCTGGACCCTCAGTCTGTCTGGATCCTCATTCTGTCTGGATCCTCAGTCTGTCCAGCCTTAATAGTCCTCCTGGTGCGCCCATACCCGCTAGCCTTTACCCACCCATCTCTTCTTATGTCTGCCTCATCACAACCCTGCTTTCCCTGCTTTAATGTGAAACAATTTCCATATTAATATGCCGTGATGACTCTCTTTGTTGGTATTTCCTGCCCCGTGTCCCGGACCACGTGTCCCGGACCTGCCCCGTGTCCCTCCCTCCACCTCAGGCTTGTTTCCCGTTTGGTTCACTTCCCACAAGCTGGTCGACAGACATCCATCAACCACAACCAGCGCTGATCTAGCTCCCTCTCCCCCACACCCGGCCCCACACCAAGTAGTAAGCCACAGCCACAGCAAAGACTAGCATCTCAACACCATAGATAGACGGATGGGCATTCAGTCTGCTGCAGATGTTGTTTGCGCTGAATTTTAAAGGTTTGTTTTGTTTGGGCTAAGAATGTCAAAATATCTGAAAAAAATAGAGTTGATCTGCAATGTTTTTTGCTGCACTACATTTTGGTTGACTTTTCAGTTCATACACAAAAGTCAGAAGCTCATCTTTTCCCAAGGAAAAGTTACGGTGAAGGAGAAAGAAGAAAATAATTAGTTGAGTTTTGTTACTATTAAAATGGATAGTCACGTTGTCCGCAATTAGATAATGGTGTATTGTTATAGATGATTGAACATGCACATAATTCCTTTCTATTCACTTTCTCCCTCAAATTATCATGTAAAGTTCCAACAATTCCCCCAACAACACAAAAACTTTGACATCACATTTGTGAAATGGAATAACACTATATCTATAATGAGATGAGTCATAATTTGTTTTTTATTAAATGTTTCAGAGACTCCTGTTCATGAATTCTCTCTTTACTCAATTGCTGGCAGAACCATGCAGATAGTTAGGGCCTTTAATGGGTGTGTATGATTTAGAGGTCTTCACCGGTCCAAAAAGTTAGACCTGGACCCGAGGACAATCAGACCCGGACCCAAATGGACCGATCATTAAAAATAATTCAAATGGAGACCGGGACACGAATAGATCCGAGAACTATTCGACCTAGACCCGACCCGTTCTCTGACAGCTCTAGGTCTAGACCCGACCCGTTCTCTGACAGCTCTAGGTCTAGACCCGGCCCGTTCTCTGACTGCTCTAGGTCTAGACCCGACCCGTTCTCTGACAGCTCTAGGTCTAGACCTGGCCCGTTCTCTGACAGCTCTAGGTCTAGACCCGGCCCGTTCTCTGACTGCTCTAGGTCTAGACCCGACCCGTTCTCTGACAGCTCTAGGTCTAGACCCGACCCGTTCTCTGACAGCTCTAGGTCTAGACCCGACCCATTCTCTGACAGCTCTCGGTCTAGACCAGGCCCGATTGGACCGAGTGACAAAAAAAACAGATGACAATCGAACACAACCCGACCGGAACAGTTAGAATTTCAGACCCAAACCCGATCGGGCCCGGGTCAGGTCTCGGGTCTATCGGGTCCACCCGAATGGGCAAAGACCTCTAGTATGATTACTTATAACATTTAATTAGCCTTCCTAATGAGAGTTTCTCTGAAAACAGGAAAGTGGGAAGAGGACATGTAGCAATACAAAACGGTTACAATGGGAAGGAATCTTCCCTCTTCACAGACCAGTGTCCAACTAATACATTTACTTCTGCTGCAGTACAATCTATGTTATTTTCCTTGTTGTAAAGCACTTTTTTTTGTTTACAGGTTCAAAGCCTTGTGACATTTAATATTGAAATGAGATGAAGAAACACAGCAAGTACAGGTGTTGGTATAACAAGAAGTGGCTCAATAAGTGTTGGACCAACAACATGCCCACAACATCCAGCTGTATCCATGAACTTGGTTCTATTTTGGACGTGTGACACGTTGCAAGTCCCGCATCTCCCATCTCCTCATTGGTTTTTAGGAGCATATACCCACCTGGGTGATTGAAAGATGAACTGAGGTCCACACTCTAGTCCAGCTGGAAGCGGTAATGCATGTTAGAGTTGTTCGCCAACCGCCATATAAAGTCAGTAGAAGAAGACTGAAGGAGGAGCGATTACTAGAAACCCTTTTATCTGTTGATTCATTGTAGGGGTAGAGAACATACGATTTTGTGTGACTTAAAAGGGGTCACAATTCTACAAAGATCCAGAAAAAAAGGACCTTGTGCATTTCAGGTAAAATAATAACCAAATGTTCATATCCCAGAACAAATTAGCTAGCAACAGAAAGCTAGCTAGTTAAATGTCCATGAATGTTTCATGTGTTTCGACATGTCCCCAAATTAATATAGTTGGTTCAGAGTTAATTTTGATATTTCAACCTGCGTGTCCAGATTGAGTTTGGTGTTGATGGATAAAAGCAACATGTGCCCAATGTTGCTCGCAGACACACGCGCGTGCCAGGTCTAGTCAGCATGTAAGATTATTATGGAAAGTTTGACCATTTTTTGTGATTAAACCATATCATATCTTTGTAGGGAGAATCCACCCTTTTCATATCATTCTAAAAACATGAAGTCCTGATGGTGGAAACTTCTCCACAGCAGAAACGGCAGGGAAGGCTTCAGATGTATGTGTTAGTAATTTGGAAACCTAGTTGTGGGGGATGGTGGTGTCGTATCCCACAATGCAGTGCAGAATTCCTTTAACATATGGTGCGTCAGGAAAGGGCTGGTTGACCTCTGGCTTCCCAGGAGTCTCTCGGGACAGCTGAGCTTGGTTCAAGAAATCTAGGATCACTGCACACTGCTATGGATGGAAGTTGTGACTGGAATTGTAATCACTCTCTCCCTCTTTTCCCCTAAAACCCGAGTCTTTCTCTCTCTCTCTCTCTCTCTCTCTCTCTCTCTCTACACTTTATTTTCTTCCTTTTTTATTTCTTTATCCCCCCCACAGTTGTAGAATTCATTCTTCTCTCTTACTTTTTTTTCTTATCTTGTCTCTGTTTTAGTCTATTCCTTCGTCTTGGTAAGACACCATCTCGGCACACATGTGATGCATTAAATGAGGTAGAGCAGCGAGAAAGTACAGGACCTCGCTGAAATGTGTTGCTCTACATACTTCTGTTTCCTGTGGCCAGAGATCTTGAGTCTGTGGTTTTCCAAAATGTGATATCACCATTCTAGATGATTTCTGATCATTCCAAGGAAGCTACTGTGGAGGTGCATCAATTTGTAACTGGGAAATGGCATACACAAAATAATCCCAAGCAGAAATTTCAGAACAAGAAGTGAAAAAGTTACAATAAAAGTACCGTAACCCTACCCGAAAACAAATTATGAAATGTGTGTCCATGCATTTCATGGCTGATTTGTTATTTGACTAACAAACCCCTGAATGGCAAACAGCGAGAGCAAATCATGCTGAAATAAATAAATAGATATTCTTTGTCCCATGTTGCCTTGATTAACATTAACAGTGTATGAGGGCCACATTCTATTGAAAATTTGAATTGCATGGAACTCAACCCTATCTGAACCCATCTCCATCACTGATTACTCTCTACAGTGACTTGTTACGAACACCAGCCAGATAACACATATCTATGTGGGACTGCTGGGGGCCATCATAGATGGGCGCTGACGGCACTGACAACGGATTGAGGTCCTATACATCCTACAGGTGCAATTCTCAAGGCAAATGGATCCCTAATTGGTAGTGCTGCCCATATCAAAGGGAACTAATAACAGCTTCAAGTGTCCCATTGAAGACAATAGAGCCTCGGGAGGGGTAGGAAGGGGGTTTGGGTCAGGGTCATGAGAGGGATGTGTCCCGATGGCTCTATTGTGCCAGTGAAAGGGGCTGTGTTTGGGACGGGGGCAGCCCTGCCGGGCTGGCAAGGAAGGACTGCAGGGGGAAGTGGTGGTGGTGGTGGTGGTGGTGGGACGCTGGTTGTTGGGAGCAGGGATGGGAGAATGTGAATGGGACAGCTGCACAGGGGTGAATAGGAGGTCCCTTTGTATGCTGCCAACAAAAATCTGTGACCAATTATCTGTGTCTGTCTCTCAAGGGGAATTCTTGAACACTTTGGGTGGGTGGGTGGTTGGGTTGGGTGGGGAAGGGGGGAAGTTGTTGCGGGGTACGGAGGCAGGGACATGTACAGTAAGATGGGATTTGTTCGTTTTTTAACCCCTGTCCTCTTCTATGGCCCACAAATACCAGAGGAAGCCCCATTACGGTGAGAATATGACACATTGCGTCCTTCGTGGAGTGGATTTACTTTTTGTGAACTCCAGAAGAGGGAAATGATCATCATATGGCGCCAGTAAGAGACTCAAAATCAGTAGAAACACCTACTTCAGTGTCTACTACCAAATTACTAAATTATGGATTTGTTTTTGCACAGAATTGGATAATCACCCTATTTTATCATTTAATTTGAGTCAGGCTGTTGAAACGACAGATTGGGTCTTTAAAAATGTTCAAACACAGACCGAACAGTACTTAACTACTTGTGGGCCTCCAAATCGCCCACACAGACTTGACTTCCTATTAGCGTGGTTAGATTTCAGACTGGTTGAGAAGTGTGTCCTACAGAGAGAGGAGAAAGTGGAAGAGAGGAGGGAGAATGGGCTAGGAGATGGCTTGTAAGCCATGTGTTAAGCATTACATGCTAATTACAGTTTTAAAAGCTGTGTGTTTACCACTGAGAAAGGCCTTGTTAGGTATATTTTACTGTCTCCACTGAAATGATTCATCCTTGACAAGCTCAATTGACATTCTCATAATTAAAAATATGATTGCTTAATTGCATTCCCACTATTTCATGTTCTTAAGTACTTCAACAGAGGTTCACTGTTCATAGACCATCCATCAGGACAGCAGACACAATTTGTTTCACATTTTGGGTGTAAGAATGCCTGGAATTTCATTATTATTATTATTATTTGAACCTTTACTTAACTAGGCAAGTCAGTTAAGAACAAATTCTTATTTACGATGACAGCCTACTCTGGCGACCCTGGACCAATTGTTCGCCACCCTATGGGACTCCCAATCATGGCCGGATGTGATACGTCCTGGATTCGAACCAGGGACTGTAGTGATGCCTCTTGCACTGAGATGCAGTGCCTTAGACCGTTGAGCCACTCGGGAGCCTGCTGAAACAGTTTACTCTATCCTGTGAGGATTGACTTTACTTCAGGATTTTCTGTTGATGAAATTCAAAACATCCCCTGCAGATAAACCCAATTGAGTAAATGTATACTTATTTGGAGATAGTAGCGCTCTGTTAGTAGAAATTTGGTGAAGGTACTGTATGTTGTAGGTGAACTTTAACCCCGTAGGGGCTGGGTGTGTTATTGCATAGGTATAGAATAACTCTGCTGCCGCTGACCCCAGTGCCACCTTTCCTTCCAATCCCACATGGTTGCCAATAGCGATGGCTCTAGTTGATCTTCACCTGTCAAAGCAAAGCTCTGACTAAAGACTTGCAGCTTGAGGAGAGGAAAGCAAAACAAAAAAGGAAAAGAACAAACAAAGAGCTTACAAACCGCCCACTGTGTGGCCGAAAAGAAGAAAGTATTTTTTTATTTTCTTTACCAATACCACCAATTAAACAATGGGGTTCGTGGAGGATTGAAAATTACCCATAAATCAAATATATATTAATGAACAACAACACAGCTGAGGGAGGGCTCTCTCTGGAAACTTTGGGAATGATCTTCTCTACATCATCGACACTGTGCATTTGAAAGTTTATTTCCAAAATGCTATTTCCACAGATGTTTCACATTTGTGTTTTTTCATCAGAAGTGATTGCTTATGGGTACCTTCACGTGTGAGTACAATATTACTGTTCTCATATTTTTAATGAATTGATTTTAGATGTTTTTTTAGGGGTGGTGGAAAAGCACTATGTATCCATTGTTCAGCTGTAATGGAATGTTCATATCCGGTATTTGACTGTGATATGTGGTTGTCTCACCTAGATATCTTGAATGAACTTACTGTATGTAAGTCGCTCTGGATAAGAGCATATGCTAAATGACTAAAATGTCAAATGTAAATGCTTTACTTACAGATCTCTCTTTACAGTGGGGCAAAAAAAGTATTTAGTCAGACACCAATTGTGCAAGTTCTCCCACTTAAAATGATGAGAGAGGCCTGTCATTTTCATCATAGGTACACTTCAACTATTACAGACAAAATGAGGAAAAAAAATCCAGAAAATCACATTGTAGGATTTTTTATGAATTTATTTGCAAATTATGGTGGAAAATAAGTATTTTCCCCGCCTCATTTTCCCCGCCCTGCCACATTCGTGCTTCCAGGTTGGGATGATGTTCTTCGGCTTGCAAGCCTCCCCCTTTTTCCTCCAAACATAACGATGGTCATTATGGCCAAACAGTTCTATTTTTGTTTCATCAGACCAGAGGACATTTCTCCAAAAAGTACGATCTTTGTCCCCATGTGCAGTTGCAAACCGTAGTCTGGCTATTTTATGGCGGTTTTGGAGCAGTGGCTTCTTCCTTGCTGAGCGGCCTTTCAGGTTATGTGGATATAGGACTCGTTTTACCGTGGATATAGATACTTTTGTACCTGTTTCCTCCAGCATCTTCACAAGGTCCTTTGCTGTTGTTCTGGGATTGGTTTGCATTTTTCGCACCAAAGTACGTTCATCTCTAGAAAATAGAACATGTCTGCTTCCTGAGCGGTATAACGGTTGTGTGGTCCCATGGTGTTTATACCTGCGTACTATTGTTTGTACAGATGAACGTGGTCCCTTCAGGTGTTTGGAAATTGCTCCCAAGGATGAACCAGACTTGTGGAGGTCTATCAGAAGCTTCTAAAGCCATGACATATTTTCTGGAACATTCCAAGCTGTTTAAAGGCACAGTCAACATAGTGTATGTGAACTTCTGACCCACTGGAATTGTGATACAGTGAATTATAAGTGAAATAATCTGTCTGTATATATTTTGATGTCACAAATGCTTCATTTATACATTTCTTTATAAATAATTGAGGTATTTGTTACATTTGACTGTGTAAAACCTAGCAGAACTATTTATTTCTCTAACAGTGAGGCGGATATATAGCATTTTGCAAAATAAAACCATTAAGTGGCAGATTTAAAACAAATGATACGTCTGTCATTAAACAACCCCATGCCATGATTAGATAGTGAAAAAACACACCCATCTCTTTCATAATTTATTTAAACAACAAAAGATAATTTACCAACATTTCAGAAAATGGATATATAGAGTTTTGGAATGAAACGCTTAACTTCTTAGTCTACCATTCGGCAATACAGGACAAAAACTTTTATCCACTTGTGCAAAACTCCTATCCTTCAACTCCAATAGCACATATAAAGTCAATCTTAGTAGACTTTGCTAAAAGACAGTCAGTAAATAGTAAAGAGCAGAGAAGCAGACAGGTCATAATCAATCACTCGCCAGACCAGGGGAGACTAGGGGAGGATGGCTTTGTTTTGCATTTCCCCAGTTCCTTTCTTCCTGGGTTTTTCTTCCCTGACAGGAGGTGCCGTGAGCACGCTAGCAGTAGAAAGAAGAGCCACACATTCTTTCAGCACAGTTTCCCCCTTCACTCCTTTGTTCCACGTTTATGTTTGTTAAAGGATCTTTCCTCACCTTGAATTCCTGTTAAAAGACAACAAAATGAATTCCCCATACAAACCTGTGACTTAAAAGGAAACTTCACCTCTAGACACTATTTGTTTTTCCCAGTCTCCCTACATCATTCTGATTGATGAGAGGGTGTTTCAGATATAATTATGCACTATGGCTTCATTTTGCCATTTTCGCGCCGGGAGAGTTCAACCGATGACACCATTGGTTGATTGAGCTTGCTGTCTGATTTTAAAATGAATGGAGTCATGTTTTGTAGCAATTATTGTGGCCTTTGTGTTTCGCAGATTGCAAGATCACAATAGCACGGAGCCATATTGCACTGTCTATCTGAGACTGCTAAATAATTAGCTACAGTGGCTGCTTCGGATTATTCCTCTTTCCAAGAAGAGCTGGACAACGACAACATTTTATGATGTTTTTTTTAAACTTAGAAACATACATCCCTATTTATTTGAGCTGGAATAGACTGAAGAGGACTTAAGACAGCAAGAAAAATCATTTGCGAGACCAGCAAGCAGCGGCGTCAGCTTATACTAGCTGTACCAGGACTCAGAAGGGCAAATGACAAACGTGTAAGTTGTTTTGCTGTTGGTAGCTAGCTAGAAATATAACCTCTCTTTTTATGCAAGGCAGTGTTCTTCAGTACAGTACAATTTGGCCATCAATTCCACCATAACGAGGCCTGCTAGTACCATTACTATCCAAGTTTAGCTAGCTGTTTCATAGACCTAAAATGTACTGTAGTCTAATGTTATAGCTACTGTAGGTAGCTAAGTAACCTAGCTATACTCAGTGTCTCTCATGAGGAGCAATACTGGTTTGATGATGATGGTGGACAGTAAAGGAATTATGTTGGTTTCATGACTCATATTGCTCTAGTAACTATACCTGTGTGTTGTAGCTTGCTAGCTAACACGTGTCTGTGTAATGTCTCATATTCTGCACCATTAAGTAAGAATACAGATAGTCCACAACAATTTTCCATCTGATAGCATTTTCGTCTTTTTCTCACAGACGATACCGCTTGGATACAAGGAAGTTGAAGACTGTCAAGAGGAGATGTGAAAGGTCCCATAACTACAATCCAAAGTCACTCCGAACACCTCACTGCACCACCCAAACACACCATATTCAAGTATTCCCTTTAAAAAAACTGTAGTATTTATCATAAGCATTATTAGTATATTTTAATTCTATTGTATATATAGTGCATTCGGTAAAGTATTCAGACCCTTTGAATTTGTCCAATTTTCGTTATGTTACAGCCTTATTCTAAATGTATTAAAAAATTGTGTTCCCTCATCAATCTACACACAATACCCCATAATGACTAAGCAAAAACAGGTTTTTAGAAATGTTTGCGAATGTATATTAAAAAAAATATTTAAAAAAAAGTATTGACACAAGTATTGAGACCTTTATTATGAGACTCGAAACTGAACTCAGGTGGATCCTGTTCCCATTGATCATCCTTGAGTTGTTTCTACAACTTGATTGGAGTCAACCTGTAGTAAATTCATTTGATTGGACATGATTTAGAAAGGCACACCTGTCTATATAAGTCACATAGTAGACAATGCATGTCAGAGCAGAAACCGAGCCATGAGGTCGAAGGATTTGTCCATAGAGTTCCAAAACAGGATTATGTCGAGGCACAGATCTGGGGAAGGGTACCAAAAAATGTCTGCAGCATTGAAGGTCCCCAAGAACAAAGTGGCCTCCAACATTCTTAAATGGAAGAAGTTTGGAACCACCAAGACTCTTCCTAGAGATGGCTGCCCGGCCCATCTGAGCAATCGGGGGAAAAGGGCCTTGGTCAGGGAGGTGACCAAGACCCCAATGGTCACTCTGACAGAGCTCCAGAGTTCCTCTGTGGAGAAGGGAGAACCTTCCAGAAGGACAACCATCTCTGCAGCACTCCACCAATCAGGCCTTTATGGTAGGGTGGCCAGACGGAAGCCACTCCTCAGTAAAAGGCACATGACAGCCTGCCTGGAGAATGCCAAAAGGAACATAAAGGACTCTCAGACAATGAAAAACAAGAATCTCTGGTCTTGGCCTGAATGCCAAGAGGCACGTCTGGAGGAAAGCTGGCACCATTCATATGGTGAATCATGGTGGTGGCAGCATCATGCTGTTTGGGGATGTTTTTCAGTGATTGGGAGACTAGTCAGGATCGAGGGAAAGATGAACGGAGCAAAGTACAGAGAGTTCCTTGATGAAAACCTGCTCCAGAGTGCTCAGGACCTCAGACTAGGGCGAAGGTTCACCTTCCAACAGGACAACGACCCTAAGCACACAGCCAAGGCAACGCAGGAGTGGCTTCGGGACAAGTCTTTGAATGTCCTTGAGTGGCCCAGCCAGAGCCCGGCCTTGAACCCGATCAAACATCTCTGGAGAGACCTGAAAATAGCTGTGCAGCGATGCTCCCCATCCAACCTGACAGAGCCTGAAAAAGAATGTATAAAAACGTGTTTTTGCTTTGTCATTATGGGGTATTGAGTGGAGATTAATGAGGGGGAAAAAATAATGAAATACATTTTAGAATAAGGATTTAACATGCACTACTGTTCAAAAGTTTGGGGTCACTTAGAAATGTCCTTGTTTTTGAAAGAAAGGCACATTTTTTTTGATTAAAATAACATCACATTGATCAGAAATACAGTGTAGACATTATTAATGTTGTAAATGACTATTGTAGCTGGAAACGGCAGATTCTTTAATGGAATATCTATATGGGCGTACAGATGCCCATTATCAGAAACCATCACTCCTGTGTTCCAATGGCACATTGTGTTAGCTAATCCAAGTTTATCATTTTAGAAGGCTAATTGATCATTAGAAAACCCTTTTACAATTATGTTAGCACAGCTGAAAACTGTTGTCCTGGTTAAAGAAGCAATAAAACTGGCCTTCTTTAGACTAGTTGAGTATCTGGAGCATCAGCATTTGTGGGTTCGATTACAGGCTCAAAATGGCCAGAAACAAATAACTTTCTTTTGAAACTCATCAGTCTAGTGTTGTTCTGCAAAATGAAGGCTATTCCATGAGAGAAATTGCCAAGAAACTGAAGATCTGGTACAATGCTGTAGTGTGTGTATATAAGTCAAGGGGTCTGAATACTTTCCGTATACACTGTATGTCATACATTGCCATAACCTCTACGGGATGTCCACCCCCCCTCCGCATTTTGGGGAATATTCAGAGGTGGAAACTTTGTGGGAATTAACAGGAATATATGGGAATTAACAGAAATACGCACAAATTCATATTAATACCATTTAAATATAGATGTTTTTTTGCATTGGATATATTTACCATATCATATGGAGATAGGAACATAACCCTTTTACCTTATCATAAGTAGTGTCACACCCTGATCTGTTACACCTGTCCTCGTTATTGTCTCCACCCCCTCCTGGTGTCGCTTGTTTTCCCCAGTGTATTTATCCCAGTCTTTCCTGTCTCTCTGTGCCAGTTCGTCTTGTATGTTTCCAAGTAAACCTGCGTTTTTCCCGCTTTTTGCATTTCTCCTTTTTCTAGTCCTCCCGCTTTTGACCCTTGCCTGTTTCTGGACTTTGTACCCGCCTGCATGACCACTCTGCCTGCCTTAACCACGAGCCTGCCTGACACTCTGTACCCGCCTGCATGACCACTCTGCCTGCCTTAACCACGAGCCTGTCTGCCACTCTGTACCCGCCTGCATGACCACTCTGCCTGCCTTAACCACGAGCCTGCCTGCCACTCTGTACCCGCCTGCATGACCACTCTGCCTGCCTTAACCACGAGCCTGCCTGCCACTCTGTACCCGCCTGCCTGACCACTCTGCCTGCCTTAACCACGAGCCTGCCTGCCACTCTGTACCCGCCTGCCTGACCATTCTGCCTGCCCTGACCACGAGCCTGTCTGCCACTCTGTACCTCCTGGACTCTGATCTGGTTTTCACCTTTTTGCCTGTCCACAATCATTATTTTGCCTATCCTTTGGAATAATAAACATTTTAAGACTCCAACCATCTGCATGTGCCTTGATAAGTAGACATAATTGCAAATGATTAAATCCTTACAATATAAATAAAAAAACATTTAGTTACGAATTGAACTTTAATCAAATGAATTGACTCTTCTGTTGAACTCTGCATCCAGCAAATTAGTAGATAAAGCATGTCTGGTTGGAGGGGTGTATGCTGGGCAAAGAACATTCAGAAATTTCTTCCAATACACATTGCCTGTGAGCATCAGAGGTGAACCAGTTGCATACACAGCTCAAGGAAGACATTCATCAGCATTTCTCTGACTACGTTCCTCTATTGAGTCAAAAAACTTCTGATTCCAGCTGTTGCTACCTATAAGGTGTCTGATTCATAATTTTCACATCAACTGAGGTTGCTTGTTGTGAACGCTGAAGGAACTTTATGCACTTGGCCAGATGATTCTGCATCTTTGTTGCATTCTTCACACATGATTTGGCACAGTATTTGCAAATGTACACAGCTTTGCCTTCTACATTAGCTGCAGTGAAAAGTCTCCACACATCAGATAGTGCCTGTGGCATTTTCTTGTAAAGATTAGAAAATATGAGTAACAAAAAAGTAATTCCATGTACAGATAAATAGTTAAGCAGTTAGATTAAACAACTCTTGTAAGATTTTTTTTAAATGCAACATGTTGTCACACCCCGACCTTAGAGATCCTGTTTATGTCTCTATTTTGGTTTGGTAGGGTGTTAGTTGGGGTGGGTATTCTATATTCTATTCAATCAGGGACAGCTGTCTATCGTTGTCTCTGATTGAGAACCATACTGAGGTAGCCCTTTTTTCCACCTGTCTTTGTGGGAAGTTGACTTTTGTTTATGGCACATAGCCTGTAGCTTCACGGTTTGTTTGGTAGAGTTTATTGTTTTGTTCTGCGTCTTTTCTAAATAAAAGAAGATGTACGCTCACCACGCTGGACCTTGATCCACTTCCTTCAACAGCCGTGACACATGTATGGAAACAGGTGAATTAACACTCCTCAGTTAGCAGTCTCAAGCAAGCTAAAACACACATGGTAGCAAAAACTAACTAGCAGAAATGGTTAAATTACTAATTATTTAAACACACTTTGCTGTAGGCTACTATTTACTAGTTATCAACAAATCAAGTATGTCAAATAAAATATATTCACCCCTATAATAGTATACTAACAGCCCCTCTCCCAATGCCAAGGGTGCAAGACTGCAAGGTTGTGAAAGGTTTGAGGAGCACTTGTCTTGTAGACAGTTTAGTGAATTGGTGATTTTGTTTTCTCAAGAGAGTACTGTGCTTTCATAAATACCTTTGGCTGTCATGGCTTGTATCAATGTCAGGTGATGTTGAGCTTGGGCTTATTCCAGGCTGAAAGCTTTCATTTAATGGGTCTACAGGCTCTGTACTACTAAAGCTGGTGCCAATGTCATTGTCATCAGTTAGTTAGCTAACTTTAGCTTGCAAAGTTACAAATCAAATCGCCAGATTGCAGCTGGCTAATTACATTGATATTCTTTGGAATGTGTAGCCAGCCTATTATGAAAGCTAAGCTAGATAGATTTTGGTTTAGTTAAACAAATGTAGCTCTCTAGTTAGCTAGGTAACATTAGCTACTTTACCTCAGTTTGACTTCTTTTCTGCTGTGCTGATGTTGGCTTCCTCTTTGAAGTGACAAAAAAAAATCTATGGAATAGTATTACTTGAGACTTCAGTTCCGTTCCAAAATCCTCTAGCTCAGTGGTTCCCAAACTTTTCATAGTCCCGTACCCCTTTAAGAATTCAACCTCCAGCTGCATACCCCCTCTAGCACCAGGGTCAGCGTACTCTCAAATGTTGTTTTTTGCAATCATTATAAGCCTGCCACACACAAACTATAAATTTATTAAACATAAGAATGAGTTTTTGTCACAACCCGACTCGTGGGAAGTGACAAAGAGCTCTTGTAGGACCAGGGCACAAATAATAATATAATAACAATAATTTTTCTCTTTATTTAACCATCTTACTTATCAAACCTTATTTCTTAACTTTTTGCGTCGAGCCATCCCAGATCCGGTATCGTGACTACAGCCTCAAGCTCATTACCATAACGCAACGTTAACTATTAATGAAAATCGCAAATGAAATGAAATTAATCTATTTGCTCTCAAGCTTAGCCTTTTGTTAACAACACTGTCATCTCAGATTTTCAAAATATGCTTCCTAACCATTGCAAAACAAGCATTTGTGTAACAGTATTGATGGCTAACGTACCATTTAGCGTTAGCATTCAGCATGCAACATTTTCCACAAAAACCAGAAAAGCATTCAAATAAAATCATTTACCTTTGAAGAACTTCAGATGTTTTCAATGAGGACACTCTCAGATAGCAAATGTTCAGTTTTTCCTGAAAGATTATTTGTTTAGGACAAATCGCTCCGTTTTCTGAGTCACGTTTAGCTACGAAAAAAAACCTGTATCCAGGATTGTGTAAATCTATCCGCAAGCTCATTAGCATAACACAACGTTAACTATTCATGAAAATCGCAAATGAAATGAAATTAATCTATTTGCTCTCAAGCTTAGCCTTTTGTTAACAACACTGTCATCTCAGATTTTCAAAATATGCTTCTCAACCATTGCAAAACAAGCATTTGTGTAACAGTATTGATGGCTAACGTACCATTTAGCGTTAGCATTCAGCATGCAACATTTTCCACAAAAAACAGAAAAGAATTCAAATAAAATAATTTACCTTTGAAGAACTTCAGATGTTTTCAATGAGGAGACTCTGTTAGATAGCAAATGTTCCGTGTTTACAAAAAATATTATTTGTGTCGACTAATCCCTCCGTTTTGTTCATCACATTTGGGGAGGGAAAAAAATATATATATATTAAGTTAAAACGCGAACTTTTTTCCAAATTAACTCCATAATATCGACAGAAACATGGCAAACCGATGTTTAGAATCAATCCTCAAGGTGTTTTTCACATATCTATCGACGATAAAATCCATCGTGGCATTTTACTTTCTCTTCTGAAGAAATGGAATGCGCATGGACCTACAGATTACGCACACAGGACACCGGGCGGGACACCAGGTAAATGTAGTCTCTTATGGTCAATCTTCCAATGATATGCCTACAAACACACACCTCGGGGAATAGACAGAAACCGCAGGCTCATTCCTGGCGCATTCACAGCCATAAAAGGAGACATTGGAACACAGCACCTTCAGCATCTGGGGCATTTCCTGTATGAAACTTCATCTTGGTTTCGCCTGTTGCATTAGTTCTGGGGCACTCACAGATAATATATTTGCAGTTTTGGAGACGTCAGAGTTTTGTCTTTCCAAGGCTGTCAATTCCGTGCATAGTCGAGCATCTTTTCGTGACAAAATATTGCGCTTAAAACGGGCACGTCTTTTTATCCAATAATGACATAGCGCTCCCATAGGTTGAACAGGTTAATTGAAAATGGTGAATAACTCACCACAGGTTAATGAGAAGGGTGTGCTTGAAAGGATGCACATAACTCTGCGATTTTGGGTTGTATTGGATAGAGTCTGTCTTAAATCATTTTCCACACATAGTCTGTGCCTGTATTTAGTTTTCATGCTGGTGAGGGCCGAAAATCCACTCTCACATAGGTACGTGGTTGCAAAGGGCATCTGTCACGTTCTGACCTTAGTTCCTTTATTTTGTCTTTGTTTTAGTATGGTCAGGGCGTGAGTTGGGGTGGGCAGTCTATGTTTGTTTTTCTATGTTTGTTCGGCCTGGTATGGTTCTCAATCAGAGGCAGGTGTCGTTAGTTGTCTCTGATTGAGAATCATACTTAGGTAGCCTTTTCCACCTGTGTTGCGTGGGTGTTTATTTTCTGTTTTGTGTGTCATCACTAGACAGGACTGTTTCGTTTGTTCGTTCTTCCTAGTTGTTATTTTGGCTTAGTGTTCAGTTTTTATTACATTAAAAATCATGAACACTTACCACGCTGCACCATGGTCCTCATGCGCCAGGAACGAGCCTACACTTTCTGTCGTTTCCCCAAGGTGTCTGCAGCATTGTGACGTATTTGTAGGCATATCATTGGAAGATTGACCATAAGAGACTACATTTACCAGGTGTCCGCCTGGTGTCCTCCGTCGAAATTGGTGCGTAATCTCCAGCTGCATGTATTTTTCCATGTGATTGAGAGGAGAAACCAAACTGCCACGAATGACTTATCATGTCATGCAGGTGAAAGAGGACCCAAAAGCGACTTAACAGAAACAGAGTTTATTTAAGTCCAAACAGGGAATAACAGAAATCCTCTAGACTTGTAGAGGGGAAATAACTGGAGAAGCGGCCACAGACTGCAGGTCGCTTCAAGGCGCAGGCCGTAGTCGACAGAGACACCTGCTCACACGCAGCATCTGATGAAGGCAAAAAACACGACAGGACAGGGCGATACACAATCAGCAAAAACACGACAGGACAGGGCGAAACATAATCACAGCATGGTGAATACAATACAAGGAACCGACGGGACAGGAACGGATCACAAAGGAATAAATAGGGACTCTAATCAGGGGAAAGGATCGGGAACAGGTGTGGGAAGACTAAATGATTTAGGGGAATAGGAACAGCTGGGAGCAGGAACGGAACGATAGAGAGAAGAGAGAGCGAGAGAGTGAGAGAGGGAGGGGGAGAGAGAGGGATAGAAGGAGGGAAAGAACCAAATAAGACCAGCAGAGGAAACGAATAGCATGGGGAGCACAGGGACAAGACATGATAATAAATGACAAACATGACAGTACCCCCCACTCACCGGCGCCTCCTGGCGCACTCGAGGAGGAATCCTGGCGGCAACGGAGGAAATCATCGATGAGTGAACGGTCCAGCACGTCCCGAGACGGAACCCAACTCCTCTCCTCAGGACCGTAACCCTCCCAATCCACTAGGTATTGGTGACCCGTCCCGAGAACGCATGTCCATGATCTTATGTACCTTGTAAATAGGTGCGCTCTCGACAAGGACGGGAGGGGGAGGGAAGACGAACGGGGGTGCGAAGAAAGGGCTTAACACAGGAGACATGGAAGACAGGATGGACGCGACGAAGATGTCGCGGAAGAAGCAGTCGCACAGCGACAGGATTGACGACCTGGGAGACACGGAACGGACCAATGAACCGCGGAGTCAACTTACGAGAAACTGTCGTAAGAGGAAGGTTGCGAGTGGAAAGCCACACTCTCTGGCCGCATTGGACTCTTAATCCTGCGTTTATTGGCGGCTCTCACCGTCTGTGCCCTGTAACGGCAAAGTGCAGACCTCACCCTCCTCCAGGTGCGCTCACAACGTTGGACAAACGCACGGAGGGAACGCTGGACTCGGCAAGCTGGGATGAGAACAGAGGAGGCTGGTAACCCAGACTACTCTGAAACGGAGATAACCCGGTAGCAGACGAAGGAAGCGAATGTGAGCGTATTCTGCCCAGGGGAGCTGTTCTGCCCAAGACGCAGGGTTTCTGAAAGAAAGGCTGCGTAGTAACGACCAATCGTCTGATTGGCCCTCTCTGCTTGACCGTTAGACTGGGGATGAAACCGGAAGAGAGACTGACGGACGCACCAATCAAACGACAGAACTCCCTCCAAAACTGTGACGTGATTGCGGGCCTCTGTCTGAAACGGCGTCTAACGGGAGGCCATGAATTCTGAATACATTCTCAATAATGATTTGTGCCGTCTCCTTAGCGGAAGGAAGTTTAGCGAGGGGAATGAAATGTGCCGCCTTAGAGAACCTATCGACAACCGTCAGAATCACAGTCTTCCCCGCAGACAAAGGCAGACCGGTAATGAAGTCTAAGGCAATGTGAGACCATGGTCGAGAAGGAATGGGGAGCGGTCTGAGACGACCGGCAGGAGGAGAGTTACCCGACTTAGTCTGCGCGCAGTCCGAACAAGCAGCCACGAAAGGCGCGTGTCACGCTCCTGAGTCGGCCACCAAAAGCGCTGGCGAATAGACGCAAGAGTGCCTCGAACACCGGGATGACCAGCTAACTTGGCAGAGTGAGCCCACTGAAGAACAGCCAGACGAGTGGAAACAGGAACGAAAAGGAGGTTACTAGGACAAGCGCGCGGCGACGCAGTGTGCGTGAGTGCTTGCTTAACCTGTCTTTCAATTCCCCAGACTGTTAACCCGACAACACGCCCATAAGGAAGAATCCCCTCGGGATCAGTAGAAGCCACAGAAGAACTAAACAGACGGGATAAGGCATCAGGCTTGGTGTTCTTGCTACCCGGACGGTAAGAAATCACAAACTCGAAACGAGCGAAAAACAACGCCCAACGAGCTTGACGGGCATTAAGTCGTTTGGCAGAACGGATGTACTCAAGGTTCTTATGGTCTGTCCAAACGACAAAAGGAACGGTCGCCCCCTCCAACCACTGTCGCCATTCGCCTAGGGCTAAGCGGATGGCGAGCAGTTCACGGTTACCCACATCATAGTTGCGCTCAGATGGCGACAGGCGATGAGAAAAATAAGCGCAAGGATGAACCTTATCGTCAGACTGGAAGCGCTGGGATAGAATGGCTCCCACGCCTACCTCTGATCAACCTCGACAATGAATTGTCTAGTGACGTCAGGAGTAACGAGGATAGGAGCGGACGTAAAACGTTCTTTAGAAGATCAAAAGCTCCCTGGGCGGAACCGGACCACTTAAAACACGTCTTGACAGAAGTAAGAGCTGTGAGAGGGGCAGCAACTTGACCGAAATTACGAATGAAACGCCGATTTAGCGAAACCTAAAAAGCGCTGCAACTCGACACGTGACCTTGGAACGGGCCAATCACTGACAGCTTGGGCCTTAGCGGAATCCATCTGAATGCCTTCAGCGGAAATAACGGAACCGAGAAAAGTAACGGAGGAGACATGAAAAGAGCACTTCTCAGCCTTTACGTAGAGACAATTCTCTAAAAGGCGCTGTAGAACACGTCGAACGTGCTGAACATGAATCTCGAGTGACGGAGAAAAAATCAGGATATCGTCAAGATAGACAAAAACAAAAATGTTCAGCATGTCTCTCAGAACATCATTAACTAATGCCTGAAAAACAGCTGGCGCATTGGCGAGACTACTCAAAATGCCCTAACGGAGTGTTAAACGCCGTTTCCACTCGTCCCCCTCTCTGATGCGCACGAGATGGTAAGCGTTACGAAGGTCCAACTTAGTAAAGCACCTGGCTCCCTGCAGAATCTCGAAGGCTGATGACATAAGGGGAAGCGGATAACGATTCTTAACCGTTATGTCATTCAGCCCTCGATAATCCACGCAGGGGCGCAGAGTACCGTCCTTCTTCTTAACAAAAAGAACCCCGCCCGGCCGGAGAAGAAGAAGGCACTATGGTACCGGCGTCAAGAGACACAGACAAATAATCCTCGAGAGCCTTACGTTCGGGAGCCGACAGAGAGTATAGTCTACCTCGAGGAGGAGTGGTCCCCAGAAGGAGATCAATACTACAATCATACGACCGGTGAGGAGGAAGGGAGTTGGCTCGGGACCGACTGAAGACCGTGCGCAGATCATGATATTCCTCCGGCACTCCTGTCAAATCGCCAGGTTCCTCCTGAGAAGTAGGAACAGAAGAAACGGGAGGGATGGCAGACATTAAACACTTCACATGACAAGAAACGTTCCAGGATAGGATAGAATTACTAGACCAATTAATAGAAGGATTATGACATACTAGCCAGGGATGACCCAAAACAACAGGTGTAAACGGTGAACGGAAAATCAAAAAAGAAATAGTCTCACTGTGGTTACCAGATACTGTGAGAGTTAAAGGTAGTGTCTCAAATTTGATACTGGGAAGATGACTACCATCTAAGGCAAACATGGGCGTAGGCCTGTCTAACGGTCTGAAAGGAATGTTATGTTTCCGAGCCCATGCTTCGTCCATGAAACAACCCTCAGCCCCAGAGTCAATCAAAGCACTGCATGTAGCACCCAACCGGTCCAGCGTAGATGGACCGACATAGTAGTATAAGATCTAGATGAAGGGACCTGAGTAGTCGCTCACCAGTAGCCCTCCGCTACTGATGGGCTCTGGCCTCTTACTGGACATGAATTAACAAAATGTCCAGCAACTCCGCAATAGAGGCACAGGCGGTTGGTGATCCTCCATTCCCTCTCCTTATTCGAGATGCGAATCCCTCCCAGCTGCATGGGCTCAGTCTCAAAGCCAGAGGAGGGAGATGGTTGCGATGCGGAGCAGGGAAACACCGTTGATGCGAGCTCTCTTCCACGAGCCCGGTGACGAAGATCTACCCGTCGTTCTATGCGGATGGCGAGAGCAATCAAAGAATCCACATCTGATGGAACCTCCCGGGAGAGAATCTCATCCTTAACCACTGCGTGGAGTCCCTCCAGAAAACGAGCGAGCAGCGCCGGCTCGTTCCACTCACTAGAGGCAGCAAGAGTGCGAAACTCAATAGAATAATCCGTTATGGACCGTTCACCTTGGCATAAGGAAGCCAGGGCCCTAGAAGCCTCCCTACCAAAAACTGAACGGTCAAAAACCCGAATCATCTCCTCTTTAAAGTTCTGGAATTTGTTAGAGCAATCAGCCCTTGCCTCCCAGATAGCTGTGCCCCATTCTCGAGCCCGGCCAGTAAGGAGTGAAATGACGTAAGCAACCCGAGCTCTCTCTCTAGAGTATGTGTTGGGTTGGAGAGAGAACACAATCTCACACTGCGTGAGAAAGGAGCGACACTCAGTGGGCTGCCCGGAGTAGCAAGGTGGGTTATTAACCCTAGGTTCTGGAGGCTCGGCAGGCCAGGAAGTAACAGGTGGCACGAGACGTAGACTCTGGAACTGTCCAGAGAGGTCGGAAACCTGAGCGGCCAGGTTCTCCACGGCATGGCGAGCAGCAGACAATTCCTGCTCGTGTCTGCCGAGCATGGCTCCTTGGATCCTGACGGCAGTGTAACGAGCGTCTGTAGTCGCTGGGTCCATTCCTTGGTCGGTTCCTTCTGTCATGCAGGTGAAAGAGGACCCAAAAGCGACTTAACAGAAACAGAGTTTATTTAAGTCCAAACAGGGAATAACAGAAATCCTCTAGACTTGTAGAGGGGAAATAACTGGAGAAGCGGCCACAGACTGCAGGTCGCTTCGGGTAGGCGCAGGCCGTAGTCGACAGAGACACCTGCTCACACGCAGCATCTGATGAAGGCAAAAAACACGACAGGACAGGGCGATACACAATCACAGCAAAAACACGACAGGACAGGGCGAAACGCAATCACAGCATGGTGAATACAATACAAGGAACCGACGGGACAGGAACGGATCACAAAGGAATAAATAGGGACTCTAATCAGGGGAAAGGATCGGGAACAGGTGTGGGAAGACTAAATGATGATTAGGGGAATAGGAACAGCTGGGAGCAGGAACGGAACGATAGAGAGAAGAGAGAGCGAGAGAGTGAGAGAGGGAGGGGGAGAGAGAGGGATAGAAGGAGGGAAAGAACCAAATAAGACCAGCAGAGGGAAACGAATAGCATGGGGAGCACAGGGACAAGACATGATAATAAATGACAAACATGACATA
The DNA here is from genome assembly GCF_021184085.1 of Oncorhynchus gorbuscha. Taxonomy (NCBI): domain Eukaryota; kingdom Metazoa; phylum Chordata; class Actinopteri; order Salmoniformes; family Salmonidae; genus Oncorhynchus; species Oncorhynchus gorbuscha. The sequence continues at coordinate 38,710,747 of NC_060187.1, forward strand.
TCATCGAATAGATATGTGAAAAACACCTTGAGGATTGATTCTAAACAACGTTTGCCATGTTTCTGTCGATATTATGGAGTTAATTAGATTTTCGTTTTTTGCTATCTAACTGAGAGTCTCCTCATTGAAAACATCCGAAGTTCTTCAAAGGTAAATTATTTTATTTGAATGCTTTTCTTGTTTTTGTAAAAATGTTGCCTGCTGAATGCTAGGCTTAATGCTATGCTAGCTATCAATACTCTTACACAAATGCTTGTTTTGCTATGGTTGAAAAGCATATTTTGAAAATCTGAGATGACAGTGGTGTTAACAAAAGGCTAAGCTTGAGAGCCAATATATTTATTTCATTTCATTTGCGATTTTCATGAATAGTTAACGTTGCGTTATGGTAATGAGCTTGAGGCTATAATTACGATCCCAGATACGGGATTGCTCGTCGCAACAGGTTAACAAAGTTAACTATTTTCACTGTAGTGTCCAAAACGTCTTTCAAGGTGTCAGGCATTCCCTTGGCAGCAAGAGCCTCTTGGTGGATGCTGCAGTTTGGAGCAACTGCTTGCACATGTGTTACCACTCGACTAGGTCTCCCTGTCATGGCTTTTGCGCCATCAGTACAGATACCAACATGAGCAGCAGGCACGTTTGGTTACAGACGGACCGTTAGTGGAATTCCTGTGAGAGAGTAATGGTTAATGTGATTGGATGTTAATTATTTGAGTAGGCTACCTGTATTTGACATTGTGTTGTTATCTTCGCTCAACACTAGATGGTTTAATTTTATTATTGGCTATGAAACGAGGCTACTCAGGCGAGAGAAAAAAACTCACCCAAATGTATAGCCCTGTTGGAAAATATAAATGGACTGTTTGAAAATGTGAATCACATTTTTATTTGGCGTACCCTCGACGGCATTGCACGTACCCCAGTTTGGGAATACCTGCACATACATTTTATATTTCTCACATTAAATGGATACACCTCCTTGGGCCGGTACTATGTCCTTGAATCACTATGAATTCACAGATATTGTGGTTTACTTGCAACTAGGAAAGTAGCTGGCCCAACTATTTTGATAATAATTTTGCCAATGTCTGACATGACCCTAGATTGAAGCATCAGGGGAACAACATTCCCCTCCATGTTGCATTAAACAGTTTCTCCGATTTCAGTCATCATTTCAGCATGTTGAAAGAGAATTTCTTGTAAAGTAAGAGTTCACAACAATTCATGGCTGGTAAAAAGTCTGGAAACCTTATGGAAGCTTCTTTAGCTTCTCCTGAATAAAATGAAAAGCCTCCTTGTAAAAATCCAGTAATCCTTACAGTTCTGCTTGACTACCTCAAGACCCCCCTTGGTCTTTGAGGGATTGGAGTCAAGCATTCCTAGCCCGGCTATCCCCTTTGGCAATCTTTTCTGAACTAAAATACACATTTGGCCCCCTATCCTTTCCCTGTGAGTTCTATTTGTCTTGTAATGGGGTTAAGAAAAGTAACCTTCCATTCTACCTCAGCTGGAGTTGGGGTCGAGCACGGGGTGGGGGCGGGGGAGGAGAGGTGTAGTCCATAGTTGAATCTGCAAGTCATTGTTACTGTAAAACAGCATGAGGGAACCGTCACAATGGAGCTTGCAGGGTTGAAGCTCCTCTCTTTCTCCTTTCTGTCTTTCTCTCTGGGTTTGTTCTTCACAGGGAGAGTATTTCCTCAGACTGACTAGCTCTTACCTCCCTCTGGCCCTCCCAGTGGAGCGATGGGGAAAGGCTATGAGGCTACCTGTTGCATGAAACAGTTGTACCATTATGTATGCTGCCACCCCCAGGGAAAGAGAGAAGCCTGGCTGCCGGTGAGGACTTGGCCCTGGAGCCAAACGCACATCTGGTGTAAGTTGAGTCCACTTTTAAAAGTGCAGATGCTTTTGGATTGCCTTTCAAAAACTTCTCTCCATCTTACGAAAAATGGAACCGAGGGGAGATGTATTTTGCCTTCTCGCATTTATTCTGCTTGTTCAGTTCCTCAAAGAGTTTCTGACACAGAGGACATGTACTATGCTTAGCTTAAGCTATGCATGCAAATTCAGATTCAACTTCTCTTAAAGATTTTCTATTTCAAAGAGTCTGGCTTTCAAGACTACTCTTACCCAGAGACCCATGAGAGTTAGTGTCCTGCCCAGTGTTTTCTCTGCCTCCCCACAGAAGCAGCATGCACCTTGCCTCTGCTGTATCCTCGATACAGACCCCACTGTGCAGAGCTCTCTCCCCATTTTGGCTGTATCTGTCTTGGGCTGAGGTGAGGGGAGCGTGGGCTAGGGCCCAGGGGCTTGAGGTTGTGGCCTGGGCCTGTTGACATTGGCTGTGCTCTCTCATGGGCCGTCTGCTGTGCTGGCCAGTGTCTGGATGTGTTCAGTTCCTCACCCACTCCCTAGGTCCACTGCCTGCCACACTATCACGCCACATGGACCTGCTGGCAGCCTGCGCCCACTAACCAATGACTCACCGGACTGGGCTGCACCTCTCTAGACAGACAGCCAGCCAACCAGCTGGCCAGAGCCTGGGCTGTGGAACATTTAGACACATATAGGAGCCCTATAGTTCTCCTCTGCCCAGGCATTAAAGGTATATTTCACTTAAAACTATATTTTGGTATTTTTTTCATTAGTCCACTGTTGGTACAGTCCAGAAATGTTTTGCATGTCAGCAGTGAAGTTTTCAAAATATTGGATTGTGTCACCGGCCACATAATCATGATGATGCGTTTTTGACGGAAATTTCCCTTTAACACTTTCCTCACTAAATGATACCTTGATCATGGTCCCCTAGAATGTTTTGTTTCTTTATTTTAATATCCTAGAAATAATGCATAGATGCATTTACTTGACTGTAAGTCTTTGTTTACCCATAACAGTCCCACTTCAAATAAACTGCAAACACCTGAAAATTACCAAACACCTGAAACAAAAACCCTTCTTTAGCTTTGTTGTAATGCTAACAAGCTGGTGATTTAGTGTTTGGTTACCTAATACCGCACACCAACAGAGATAAAAACAGAACTTTCAGCACTTTCTCTGAACCAACTGGTCAGATAATTTGGTCAGATAAAGCTCAAAGCCACAGGTCAGAGGTCAAGCTGGGTCAGAGTTAGGTTGGCATCATTCAAAGGAAAGCTATACTCTTTATGATAGTCCCTCCATTAAAGAAATAACAACAGTGCTTAATACATCTTATCTCTGTTCTGTTATGTGGCATTATAGGACAAGTCATTGTCGGACGGAATTATTTCTGAAGTCTGGTTTATTATGTATTGTCTGCTGTCATGATGGTAGTCTGTTATATTCCAACCTCACATATACTCTTTCTTGATTATAATCTTAGGACACAATCCAAGTTTATGACACAATCCGTCTCTTTCATAAGGAAATAAACTACATATTTGTGCAATGCCTTGTTTCCATTTGAAAACAATCAGTGGTCATCAACAGTCTCCAGGTTTCCAGGCAACCCTTTGCAGCGAGACGTCCAGCATAGCAGTGCTAGCGGTTGAGATACAGTAGGTACCGTATGATGGACACTGACCTGATCCCATCTCAGCGCTGATGGATAAACAAGGTCTCTGGTGCCTGACACAGCCTCTGTCTGAGGATGATGGTGATGATGAGAGGTTTTTACGTCCAGAGCCCCAGAGAGCCATCGAGGCGAGACTACTCTCTCTGCTCCCCCACTGGCCGGTCCTAGAATGAAGGCCCTGTCTGGAATGCAATCTGTTGGCCATCTGTAGGCCTCCATCGGTCTGTTTGATATTCAAACAAACACCTGTCAAAAGTCAATGTCTCATCTCACATGGAACTCTTGGAAAATGGCAAATCTCGACTTCTTCCTCACACAGAAAAAAAAGATCCTCAAGCTGGATCTTATTCCAACCATCTGCGAGTTTGTTAAATATAGATTGTTATGGAAGGTTTGAAGAGCAAGTTCTTGTTTCCACTAAAATGTCAAAAGATAATAGTCTATTCAAGGTGGTACATTCTGGAAGAAAGATGTTTGTATAATAGAATCATTACTTATTTCATGAGCTTCACTTTTTCACCATTGGTTGTAGTATTATGGACTGATCTGTGAATAAGCAGTCACAACTGCAAGAAGCTAAGAGCTTAGGAGGATGTTCTGGGATGAAGAAACAGGGAATCTTTAGTAACCCCTCTCTCAATGTATCTCTCTCCCTCTATCCCTCCCCTCCTTTCTCTTTCTCTTTCTCTTCTCTCTCTCTCTCTCTCTCTCTCTCTCTCTCTCTCTCTCTCTCTCTCTCTCTCTCTCTCTCTCTCTCTCTCTCTCTCTCTCCCCTCTGATCCCTCTATCCCTCTATCCCTCCCCTCCTTTCTCTTTCTCTTCCCTCTCTATCTCCCTCTCTCTCTCTCTCTACCCTCTGATCACTCTATCCCTCCCCTCCTTTCTCTTTCTCTTTCTCTTCTCTCTCTCTCTCTCTCTCTCTCTCTCTCTCTCTCTCTCTCTCTCTCTCTCTCTCTACCTTCGGATCCCTCTATCCCTCCCCTCTTTTCTCTTCCTCTTACCCTCTCTCTCTCTACCCCATCTAGCTGATCCCTCTTTCCATTTTGGTCTCTCCCCAGCTCTCTCCCTCTCTCCCTGTTTGGAGATGAAGGGATGAATAGGACAGTATAGTGAGCTTGTATTGGCTACTGTCCAGCCTCCACATCTGCCCCACTGCTGTTGTTCTGATGCTCTCTCCGTCCCATACAGTATTTGTTCAGTGGCTGGTCCTTCTCTGGTTCTCATTTCTCGGAGCAGTGATGGTGATGGATCTTGCAGAGATCTGGTTTATGGGTGAGTAATATGAAGACATGAAGACATGAATCTATCACATTGAGCGATTAGATGAATCAAGCATCAGTCATTAAAGGTCTATCCGGGCCAATGTAAATGGAAGGTGTACCCATTCCCTATTGGATGGGATGGGTTGAATTAAGTTGCTGCTCAAGATTATGGTGCATATCTGTGGTAGATCATCAGTCCTGGAACGGTTCTTAACACTTCAGTAATCGTTCTTCTTAGTAGTATCTTCTATCCCTAATAGCTTTTCAATCATTTAGATTTCTGACAGTTTCCCCTATTTTATAATCATTAATTGAATGATTATTTAATGATATATATATAAACACAAGCAACAATGTCATGGCCACATGCTCTCCAAATGTCAGTGACTTTGACCCAGTAGACTATTTGTGAGGGCCATAAACTTTTAGGGCTTTGTGGCCCTCCCCTTGTCCCTTTGGTCTTTGATAGAAGTACTTCCTTTGAGGAGTGAACCCTGATGCATTTCCAGAGAGAATCTAAGTCAAAACTCTTCACCCACACAGACACTGCTATGTTTACAGTACAAAGACATTGTAAAGTTATCACACCTTATTATGATTACCCCTAAACTCAAAGCTGTCTGGCGTGTGAATCGGGCTGAAACTCACTCCATACATTCTTGTCAAAACAATTCCACTCTTTTGCCATGATGCAGAAACATGGAACGGCTGCATACCTGCATTTGACCACAAAGAAAATGCTTCATGACTGTGGCACATGGGATGAAGCATTGCCCGTGTTGAGAAAAGCATGTCTTTACACGCCTTAGTTACCTAACAGTGAGATGATGCCTACAGTACAGAACATGCACGTGTCTACCAGTGGAGGCTGGTGACTTGAAAATGGAGGAGGATGGGAGACCCACAGTATAGGCGCGGAACGCACGGAGACAACAAAGCATGTTTCAAAAATCATCATATTTTAATGGGAATGAGAGGGCTACTTACATACACCATGTTGGGAAGGGATTACAGCAGGGATTGAATGAGGGTATGAGGCATGAGTTGAGGTGTTCAGAGGTTTGACTTCAGAACAGGGGTTGAGGTGTTGGAGAAGAGCTCAACTCTTCCACTGAGGGCAGGACAGCATATGACTGGAAAGACAACAACAAAATAACACAATACGCTACACAGTTAGACAAAAGAGCTAAGAGTGAGTTAGTCCAAGCAAGGAGTAAAATCACTAATGTGTAGTAATGTGATTGTATTTGTGTGTGTGTGATTGACTACATACAGTAATATGAGAGAGTTTATAGGGGTACTCACAGCGCTTGGAGAAGAAACAATTAATGTGCCAGTGGATGAGTGGGGCACATGAGACGTGGCTTCAGTTCATGTCAGGTGAGAGTTGACAATGGTACTAGAGTGGAGTGGTCATCACCTCTTAAAATCGGGGGACAGGGGGGGGACTGTAAATACAAATAGCAGATACATTCCATTACAGCATAGCCATCATATTTTTGGGCAACGAGTTTCTCCATGTTGTTAAACTCAGACACCTTAGAATTCACAAAGTCAAACACAGACTGTGCATCTCACCCACTTGCCATAAAAAAAGTAGCCCAAGAAAAGTTCCTGAATAAAGCCCTGATCATCCACATTGTCATGCAGGTGAAAGAGGACCCAAAAGCGACTTGGCGAAAACAGAGTCTTTAATCCAGTAAAGTGAATACAAACAAAAAAACACAACTTTCACTCGAAATGACGAGGACTAACTGGAGACTCGATCTTGAACAGCAGGTGAACAGCAGGTTGCCTCGGGAAGGCACTCGAACCAGACAGACTCAGACACCTGCTCACCACGCAGCATCTGAGGAAAACACGACACGACAGGGCGATACACAATCACAGCACGGTGAATTCTAAACAAGGAACCGACAGGACAGGAACCGAACACAAAGGAAGAAATAGAGACTCTAATCAGGGGAAAGGATCGGGAACAGGTGTGGGAAGACTAAATGATTGATTAGGGGAATAGGAACAGCTGGGAGCAGGAACGGAACGATAGAGAGAAGAGAGAGCGAGAGAGTGAGAGAGGGAGGGGGAGAGAGAGGGATAGAAAGAGGGAAAGAACCTAATAAGACCAGCAGAGGGAAACGAATAGAATGGGAAGCACAGGGACAAGACAAGATAATAAATGACAAAACATGACACACATAGCTGACGATAACTGATAACTGCTGGCTGGTGGCACCATAGGTCCCAGAGAGGTGGGGCATTTTTTTGTTTTCCCCCTATCTGTTAATTAACCTAACCAGGAAAACTCTGGACCCTGTAAGGCAGGGGTGTCAAAGTCAAATGGACGGAGGGCCAAATAAAAAATTTAGCTACAAGCCGAGGGCCGGACTGTTCGAATGTTCATTGAAAATTTTTTAAATGACGCATATAGTCTAGTGAACCTAATTGAACCTACTGAAAACCTAACAAATATATTCCAATATGATCAGATAAATAAAGCAATATTTTCTTATGGCTCTGTCAGTAATCTTTAATTTTCAACAGACACAAAAGACAAATTTCCTTTATATAAAAATCCCCATAACATGAACATTAAATGAAAGAAACCGGTATTCAAGGCACCATCAGTAGCCTATATTTTCTATTTTAGCAAAAGTGGGCTAAATTTACTTCAAAGAAAAAAACAATAATAGCAATTTTCTATCATCCACTCAACTGAAATATTTTTAAAATATAATTGGATTGAAATACAATAAAATAAAGTGCAAAAATCTATTAATCAAAAACAACACTTTGTTTAAGGAGAAGTAACATGCAGTGAAAACAAATATTAAACTTTAACTTTTAAACTTGAACTGAGTAAAAACTCTAAATATGTGATTGCACAGTAATGTTCACTTGTTTGAGGTTGAGGGTGATACTTGGTGGTGTCCCATCTTTTCCACAAGTTCATCAATGTTCGGGGTAAGGCTCTGAGCTGAGGAAATCCTCAGAATTGAGTGGAGGTGTTCAGCAGTAAGTCGACTTCTGTGTGATGTTTTGTTCAAGTTCATCAAAGAAAACAGTTGTTCACACAGGTATGTGCTGCCAAACATAGACAACGTTTGAGCAGCCTGGATGCGCAGCTGGGGCATTGTGTCGGGGAGGAAACGGGCGAACTCCGCAGCACCCACTGCCGCATATTTTGCCCTCAGTGCATCATTGCATTGGAGGTCAATCAACATTTGGAGGTTTGGTGGTGAGCTTTCCACGTCAACAGCAAATGGGTTACCGAGCAGTTCCAACCTGCTTTTTTGTGCTTCAAAGTCAGCAAATCGGCGTCGAAAGTCAGCGGCAAGCATACCTATTTTATCAGCCAACTGTGCGCTCGGGAACGCACTGGTAGAGAGCTTCTCTTTCATGGTCTGGCAGCTGGGAAAGTGGCTCAAATTTTCTTTCCGCATCTGCGTCTCCCACAGAGTCAGTTTGGTTTTAAATGCCTTCACTGTACTGTACATATCAGAGATGACACGATCCCGACCCTGCAGCTGCAAGTTCATTGCATTCAGATGACTCGTAATGTCACACAGAAAAGCCATTTCACACAGAAACATTTTGTCTCGGAGTTGTGTTGTGTCTTTCCCTTTGCTGTCCAAGAACAGACAAATCTCCTCACGAAACATCTTTGAAGCACCTTTCCCTGGCTTAGCCATCGCACCTCTGTGTGATAAGGCAAATCACCATGCTCCATTTCTAACTCCGTCAGAAATGCCTTGAACTGGCGGTGATTCAAACCTTTGGCTCTGATAAAGTTAACTGTGCGCGTGATGATGCTCATTACATGCTCCATTTTCAAGGCTTTACCGCACAACGCTTCCTGGTGTATGATACAATGATAAGCTGTCAGCTCACCTGTCGCGTTTTCCTCTTGCATCTTTTCCCGTATCTTTCCCACCAGTCCGCTCCTGTGTCCACACATCGCAGGTGCTCCGTCGGTTGTCAAACCCACAAGTTTTTCCCAAGGCAGCTCCATCTCATTTACACATCTTGACACCTCTTCATACAAATCATGCCCCGTAGTTGTGCCATGCATAGGACGTAAAGCCAAAAACTCCTCTGTCACGCTTAGGCTGGAGTCCACTCCGCGGATGAAAATTGACAACTGGGCAATGTCAGAAATGTCGGTGCTCTCATCCACAGCCAAGGAATATGCAATGAAATCTTTTCCCTTTTTCACAAGCTGCTCTTTTAGATTGATGGACAACTGGTCTACTCTCTCGGCAATGGTGTTTCTGCTCAGACTCACATTTAAAAAGAGTTGCCTTTTTTCTGGGCAAACTTCGTCACAAACTTTAATCATGCAGTTTTTGATGAAATCCCCCTCCGTAAATGGCCGGGCTGATTTAGCGATCTCTTCTGCCAAAATAAAACTGGCCTTGACAGCAGCCTGGCCTTGTGATTTGGCTTTTTTGAACAGAGCCTGTCGAGATTTGAGGCCTCGTTTTAATTCCTCTGCCTTTTGTAGCCTTTGTTCCATGTCCATATTCTTGTTTTTGTCCGCGTGTTTCGTTTCATAATGTCGTCTCAGATTATACTCTTTCAGTACCGCCACACTTTCTCCACACAGAAGACACACAGGTTTTCCAGCTACCTCCGTGAACAAATACTCCGACTTCCACCTTGTTTGAAACCCCCGGTTCTCAGTGTCCACCTTCCGTTTTGCCATTTTTGATGGGTATCTGAAAGTTAATTTTACTGTGATGCTGACAACTGCTGTGCCAATAAATATTGAAATGAAGCAGCCTACTGCTCGGTGCGTCACCGTTGCATTGTGGGAAATGTAGTATTGGTGCGTGTAAAAGATCTGCGGGCTGCCGGCTTGCTGCGGTCTGCGGGCCGGTTCTAATAATAAATCAAGATCATCCCAGGGGCCGTAAAAAACCTTCTCGCGGGCCGGATGTGGCCCGCGGGCCTTGACTCTGACATATGTGCTGTAAGGTATAACCGTGATTAATCAGTTGTAAAAAAATATTTAATATGGGCTATGATGGGACCAGTTTATAAGGTCACATTGTTTAAAAAGAACTCCTGGCCCAGGGGGGATGAAGACCCTGTCAAATTGCAGCAACCTTATACTTGTTCATATGAATTATATTTAGACTAGATTACGAGGGGAATTTCCTCCACCCAGACACAAAGGCAACAACTGATAGACAATAGCACTCACAGGGCTGAGCTTGCTTTATGCATGTTTGTATCATGCAGGCCCATTCAACTGTAGGCCTAACAAAACATGAACTCACATCTTCAGAACTATTATGTTGATTGATTAATTCCAGTTAATAATTTTGGATAGAGAAAATAAAGGCAGCCTAGCCAGTCCTCAGAAATTTTTTTTTTTAGACCTCCACAAGTCTGGTTCATCATTGGGAGCAATTTCCAAACACCTGAAGGGACCACGTTCATCTGTACAAACAATAGTACGCAAGTATAAATACCATGGGACCAAACAGCCGTCATATCGCTCAGGAAGGAGACGTGTTCTGTCTCCTAGAGATGAACGTACTTTGGTGCAAAAAGTGCAAATCAATACCCAGAACAACAGCAAAGGACCGTGTGAAGATGCTGGAGGAAACAGGTACAAAAGTATCTATATCCACAGTAAAATGAGTCCTATATCGACATAAGGCCGCTCAGCAAGGAAGATGCCACTGCTCCAAAACCGCCATAAAAAAGCCAGACTACAGTTTGCAACTGCACATGCGGACAAAAATCGTACTTTTTGGAAAAATGTCTTCTGGTCTGATGAAACAAAAATAGAACTGTTTGGCCATAATGACCATCATGTTTGGAGGAAAAGGGGGAGGCTTGCAAGCTGAAGAACAAAGTCAAGGTATTGGAGTGGCCATCACAAAGCCCTGACCCCAATGTTATAGAAGATTTGTGGGCAGAACTGAAAAGCGTGTGCGAACAAGGAGACTCCGTTCAGGAGGAATGGGCCAAAATTCAACCAACTTATTGTGGGAAGCTTGTAGAAGGCTACCCAATACGTTTGACCCAAGTTAAACAATTTAAAGGCAATGCGACCAAATACAAATTGAGTGTATGTAAACTTCTGACCAACTGGGAATGTGATCAAAGAAATAAAATCTGAAATAAATAATTCTCTCTGCTATTATTAGCCTAGGCTGCTGTAACATTTCAAATCAAATTCTAATTTGATTTGTCACATGCGCCGAATGCAACAGGTGTAGATTTGACAGTGAAATGCTTATGAGTTTTTGCTTGTGTCTGTCTGTGTGATTTGTTTTGTTATCACCACAGAAGGAAAGTGGGAAGCCTACTTGAGCGCGTCAACCCTTCTCTTTAATCTCACTTTTAACGGATGATGTGATGGAAGCCATCTAATCCTTCTGAATGAATTTCGACATCCCAGAAAAGGCCGTCAAAGTTCCATATGTTCAGCAAGTAAAGCATCGTAATGTGCAATTACCTCTGCAAGCTCCTTGTAGTTGCTCTTGTTAGTGGCACTTTCCCTCTCGTCGTGTCCTCTAAAAGCCAATTCTTTCCTGCCGGAAAATGCAGTGGTGTTGATAAGCAGCTTGATAACATCCCTGTTTCTTCCTACTTTCTCACGTTGCACAGTTTGAATACGTAGACCTTCGTCCATTAAATGATCGATGCAGCTTTTCCCAGAAGCTTGAATCTGATGTGGGAATTTGTGTTTCTTGCTTTTGTGATGCTGTTTAGTTGAATGATCAATGTTCTTCAGGTCACTGTACCCCTCTTTCGCCCAAGGCTCAGACTTTCCAAAAAGCAGGCAAGGCCAGCAATGCAGGCAGCTTCATGAAAGACTCTCTGTTTAACTAGCTATACTTTTGATGTCAATTGATATGGAACCCCCTCACTTTTTCATCCTTCTTCATGAAATTAATCTCAGGCAGAGATCAACCCTCGTTTCCCCCCCCCCGCACCTTTTCCATGTACCCCAGAAACTGAAAGGGGTTCTTCAACAAAAATCCACACCATTTTCAGTAGCGTTGGCCTTTCTGCCATTCTGGCAGAGAAACTGCATACTTACGCTGGTAGCTAGCTAGCTACTTCTACTTGATACTAAATTTAAATAAATTGCACTAACTGGACACAAAATAAAGTTATTAAACCAAGTAAAAAATTTATAATCTATCTCCTTCATCTCCTGTAATTTGAAGAAACTAATTTGAATTGAATAATATCCTAAAAATGCTCAACTATCACTTTTCACTGTCAATCTCTATCCAATAATGTCACCAACTCACCAACCTTCTCAACACATAGAACCTCCCATAATGCTCTGCAGCACAACCCCAACACAACACACTAGGTTCATTCTCTGATCCTAATCCTATGATTGTATGGACAACACGTCCGTTCATAATGCAAAAGCTTTGATTGGTTGGAGGTCATCCTCCGGAAGTGGTCATAATTACCGTTAAGGTCTATGGAAGGGGGTGAGGCCTACGGGCCTCCTGGGTTTTGTATTGAAGTCAATGTAGCCAGACGAAAACATAAGCTGGCTGTCCTCTGGCTATACCATGGTACTACCCCAGAGAGTGCTGTTTAAGTTACTATAGACCTTCGTTGCAAAACCAGTGTGTTTTAATCAATCATTTAATGACATATGAATATATTTAGTATAGTTTAATCTAAGAAGGATAACTTTTTTAAATGTTTCACTTTTTTAAATGACATTTCACTGAGGAGGATGGTCCTCCCCTTCCTCCTCTGAGGAGCCTCCACTGGTGTCTACAGTACAGGACATGTCTACAGTACAGGACATGTGAGCCAGTTTATGGTTGAATCCGCTATGTGTCTGTCCAGATGATGTTGGTCTTTCTCTTTGTTCTGACTAGGGGGACCGGGAGAGGTGCTGGAAGATGGTCATGTAGCAGCAGATAACTGACATAGCAATCAGGGCAGAGAGCAAGGACGGGACAATTCACCCAGCTCCTGGGTTTGTGTGATTCTTCAAATTTGGGGAGAGGATTGGTAAAAAGGAAAAATGGGTTGACAATTAGGGACAACTAATCACTAGTGTTTAGCCAAGCGCATCTTCCCTCGCCAGTGCCAGTGCTTGCACTGCACTTGAACCTGCGCTGAATGCCAACGGCCAGATAATTATAAACCCGCAGGCCTCTTCACAGCAGAGAGAGGAATGGAGCCGGCCCTGAACTCCTGACCTTCTTCACACATGAAGCGTCTGTTGTGGGCTCAGGGAGGTGCAAGATGGGTCACAGCAAGCCATGGGGTAGCAGGGAGAGAGGGGGGGGGGGTGAGACAGGCAGAGAGAGGGGGTGGGCGGGTGAGGCAGGCAGAGAGAGGGGGTGGGTGAGTGAGGCAGGCAGAGAGAGGGGGTGGGTGAGTGAGGCAGGCAGAGAGAGGGGGGTGGGTGGGTGAGGCAGGCAGAGAGAGGGGGGTGGGTGGGTGAGGCAGGCAGGCAGAGAGAGGGGGGTGGGTGGGTGAGGCAGGCAGAGAGAGGGGGGTGGGTGGGTGGGTGAGGCAGGCAGAGAGAGGGGGTGGGTGGGTGAGGCAGGCAGAGAGAGGGGTGGGTGAGGCAGGCAGAGAGAGGGGGGGGGTTGGTTGGTGAGGCAGGCAGGGAGAGGGGGGTGGGTGAGGCAAGCAGAGAGAGGGGGGTGGGTGAGGCAGGCAGAGAGAGGGGGGGGGGTTGGTGAGGGTGGGGATGAGGGGATAGTCGGGCACAGCGGAGAGTCACTTTGTTGGCATTCATTGGTGAGCTCTCTCATCCAATCAGAAGAGAAGACAAACCACTGAGGCCATTTCACAAAGCACAGTGGAAACCCAAAGAGAAAAATACCCTTTGTTATGTCTGTTTGGTTGTCTCCTTTATTTATCTGCACTAATGTAGTGGAAAATATAATCTGACAAAATTGTTAACAAAATGAAAAGTCTGTATACCCTTTGATACATTATAATAGACTTTTAAGATTTTCTTAGCTGTCAATATGTGTGTCCACAATTATCAAAGGATCAACATCTATAAAGATACTGTGATGCATTACACCGACAGACAGACAGACAAACAAATACCAAATGAAAAGAAGGAGGGGATTACAATTTAGAGCTATCATCCTCCCTCTGTCCTCTGAAGTCTGTAAAATCCCTATGGACCTCCACTGCTATCTGGGCTCATGTTCTCCTCATGCAGATCTCTCTGTGCAATTTGCCAATTTCCCATGATTGAATGTAATTGAGACCAGATAACCCTCTCTCCTCCACCGCCTTTGATCACTTTTGACCTAGCTTAGGCTCAACATTGACAGGGAATCATTTCTTGGGTGGCTTGTGATTGCACAGAGAAGACAAGGAGCTGCATTGCCATGGAGTTGAAAGTTGAGTTGAAACATTAAATGGACTGTCAGCCTTCGATTGGTTTGTGGTTATTTCAACTTCAATATAGGCTTTAATGTGCTTTTCCACCTCTCAACCTAACAGAGTTGTGTGTGTGTGTGTGTGTGTGTGTGTGTGTGTGTGTGTGTGTGTGTGTGTGTGTGTGTGTGTGTGTGTGTGTGTGTGTGTGTGTGTGTGTGTGTGTGTGTGTGTGTGTGTGTGTGTGTGTGTGTGTGTGTGTGTGTGTGTGTGTGTGTGTGTGTGTGTGTGTGTGTGTGTGTGTGTACTGTATACATGTGGTGAGGCTTGTTTATGCGTGTGTGCGTGCATGTTATGAGCAAGGCTCTTGAGGGAATGGAACAAGATGTGAAAGAGATTCCCAAAATTCGATTCAGGGATTTGTAAATCCTGTGCAAATTACTGTTGCTTCGTTCTTTTTTCTATTCTCTTTGAAACTCGTCTTCTGAGGCAATTGCTCCCAGATGTGCAATATTAGATGTAATCACTTCCATTTCCCTGCTCTCTACCTTGGGCTGCGAGGTGACATGGTGTCTCCATCTGACAGCTCTTCACCATAGCCAATTATCTTAGCCTCATCAATCATCAAACTACACAACGCTCCACTTCTCCACTCTTACTCAACAACTTGTGAGAAATCATCACATTTGACAAACTCAAAGGCCGGACAGATCAGGTTACAGTATTTAGCCTTTTCTGGTCATTTGCATTACACGCCCTTGCAGTGAGGAAAAGACCATCAAATTCTCCAATGTGCAGTTCGCACATTCATTGACTTGAGAATTGTATGACCTTTGACCTGTTGATATTACCAACGGTACAGTACATCCAATCTAAACAAAACTGACAGGATTTAATCTAGCCCTGTATCTTCCAGCTGCATAACTTTTATGATGTTGATTCAATTTGACTGATTCTGATTGTCCACTGCAATCCTCCAGTAGCCGCCAATAGCCCAGCTAAATGGTACGAATGGTAAAAACGTGTAGGCCTATTGGTGAACCTGTCTCTCATGGGAGGATTTGTGGAGATAACCCCTGGGAGGAGGACTAGGAGAAAGAGGGAGGAAGGAGAGGGCGAGAAGGGGAGGAGGTTATTTTAAGCAATCAGGGATCCTGTGAGACCCTCCCTCCATCCCCCACCCCTTCCCACCATGGACAGAGACAGGACAAGCCTTCTCTGGCTGACCTCTGTTTCACCCATACCTCAACACCGTCCCAAACCAGTGGTGAGTTACAGCTCAGGGATCCTGTGAGACCCTCCCTCCATCCCCCACCCCTTCCCACCATGGACAGAGACAGGACAAGCCTTCTCTGGCTGACCTCTGTTTCACCCATACCTCAACACCGTCCCAAACCAGTGGTGAGTTACAGCTCAGGGATCCTGTGAGACCCTCCCTCCATCCCCCACCCCTTCCCACCATGGACAGAGACAGGACAAGCCTTCTCTGGCTGACCTCTGTTTCACCCGTACCTCAACACCGTCCCAAACCAGTGGTGAGTTACAGCTCAGGGATCCTGTGAGACCCTCCCTCCATCCCCCACCCCTTCCCACCATGGACAGAGACAGGACAAGCCTTCTCTGGCTGACCTCTGTTTCACCCGTACCTCAACACCGTCCCAAACCAGTGGTGAGTTACAGCTCAGGGATCCTGTGAGACCCTCCCTCCATCCCCCACCCCTTCCCACCATGGACAGAGACAGGACAAGCCTTCTCTGGCTGACCTCGGTTTCACCCGTACCTCAACACCGTCCCAAACCAGTGGTGAGTTACAGCTCAGGGATCCTGTGAGACCCTCCCTCCATCCCCCACCCCTTCCCACCATGGACAGAGACAGGACAAGCCTTCTCTGGCTGACCTCTGTTTCACCCGTACCTCAACACCGTCCCAAACCAGTGGTGAGTTACAGCTCAGGGATCCTGTGAGACCCTCCCTCCATCCCCCACCCCTTCCCACCATGGACAGAGACAGGACAAGCCTTCTCTGGCTGACCTCTGTTTCACCCGTACCTCAACACCGTCCCAAACCAGTGGTGAGTTACAGCTCAGGGATCCTGTGAGACCCTCCCTCCATCCCCCACCCCTTCCCACCATGGACAGAGACAGGACAAGCCTTCTCTGGCTGACCTCTGTTTCACCCGTACCTCAACACCGTCCCAAACCAGTGGTGAGTTACAGGTCAGGGATCCTGTGAGACCCTCCCTCCATCCCCCACCCCTTCCCACCATGGACAGAGACAGGACAAGCCTTCTCTGGCTGACCTCTGTTTCACCCGTACCTCAACACCATCCCAAACCAGTGGTGAGTTACAGCTCAGGGATCCTGTGAGACCCTCCCTCCATTCCCCACCCCTTCCCACCATGGACAGAGACAGGACAAGCCTTCTCTGGCTGACCTCTGTTTCACCCGTACCTCAACACCGTCCCAAACCAGTGGTGAGTTACAGCTCAGGGATCCTGTGAGACCCTCCCTCCATCCCCCACCCCTTCCCACCACGGACAGAGACAGGACAAGCCTTCTCTGGCTGACCTCTGTTTCACCCGTACCTCAACACCGTCCCAAACCAGTGGTGAGTTACAGCTCAGGGATCCTGTGAGACCCTCCCTCCATCCCCCACCCTTTCCCACCATGGACAGAGACAGGACAAGCCTTCTCTGGCTGACCTCTGTTTCACCCGTACCTCAACACCGTCCCAAACCAGTGGTGAGTTACAGCTCAGGGATCCTGTGAGACCCTCCCTCCATCCCCCACCCCTTCCCACCACGGACAGAGACAGGACAAGCCTTCTCTGGCTGACCTCTGTTTCACCCGTACCTCAACACCGTCCCAAACCAGTGGTGAGTTACAGCTCAGGGATCCTGTGAGACCCTCCCTCCATCCCCCACCCCTTCCCACCATGGACAGAGACAGGACAAGCCTTCTCTGGCTGACCTCTGTTTCACCCGTACCTCAACACCGTCCCAAACCAGTGGTGAGTTACAGCTCAGGGATCCTGTGAGCCGCCGAGTCTCCCTTTAATAAGGGCCAGGCCCGGGCCCTATGGCTGCTCTGCCGAGGTCACCCCGGCTCCAGACACGCACCGATCACATCACCCTACCCTCTGTACCGCTCCGAAGCCTGGGGAAATTCCTATCGGCCCGGTGGGAGAGAGAGAGAAAGAGAGAGAAGAGAGAAGAGAGAGAGACCCATGCAGTTTGGCTGGAGTGATTCATCTCACTAGGGTCCATTTCGGGGATTTTTGACGTTCATCTTATTCCAGGCACGTGCACCTCCTCGCTTTCTCACGACCCCAAGTTGACGGAGCCACACCACTGACCTTGTGGTGCACTTTTTTCTTGTCCCGAGCATAAATGACAGTTTCTGTGATTCAGATGTTGCAGAAATGGGCCTGAGTGCTCCTTGAAAGCATAACAACACAATGGGAAAGAGCAGCACCTGTTTGCAAAGACCTCTTTAGATATGGAATGCTCTGCTTTACCTTGAAATCAGAAAGTGTGTGTTTTCTTTGACATTCGGATATGGAAAGGTCCTATATAGTATTTTCCCTTCTTTTGCAGTGCTCATTTTCTATAATGGAGTCCACACAGAGTCACATGTCTCCCACCATCCCTGATCCCTCATTCCAGTGAGTCTGCAGAGCATTGAGACCCCTGGGAAGGGATGTGGCCTGAGCCTGGGCCTGTGTGATGGAACCAGTAGAATCATGTCAGAGCCTGTCACGTCTACCCTTCACCTCGTATTTAAAGGTAAATAAAGGGAACCAAGACTGGTTCTCTACCATCATCTCATTATTTTTCCACAAAGTGGACACAATGTCAGTATGGTAGGGTTTGCTCCATCTTAAAACAAGCTTAAATGTATTTGTACTGTATGCTAACGATATACCATTTTGCTTTCTACGGTAAAGGTACGTTAAAATCCATGACCATCTCCCCAAATAATCCATCACCATCCATGCCATTTCATCCATATTCCATAACCAAGCACGTTAAAGACTGGAGTCGTCTTTTCTGAGGGCGTTTGGGAAACCTAAGTCTCTAGCAGCTATAAATTGTGTCGAGGCAGGCAAGCCAGTGCAGGGCTGGGGAATGGAGAGAGTGAGGAGGGACAGGCAGAAGCTCTCTCTCCTTATAGAGTCTGAGGGTCTCCATTTCTCCCTGGGTTTAACCCCTCTGACCCCTCCTCATTGGCCTCTTTTATTGGCTGATTTATGGCTGTACGGGGGAAGAAAAACACTGGTGCCACGGCCATCCCTTTAATAAATGACCCAAGCATCTATCTTCATCTCAGAAGAGAACCCAGGTTCCACCGGGGAGGAAGGTATGTGGTGACTGCGAGAGAGTGTGCATTTGGGAGTGTGTTAGTGGCCTATTGTAGCCTTTGTGTTGGCTGCTGTGTGTAAATTGGGCTCTTGTGCGTGTTGTTGTTTTGCATACAATATGTGTAAGTGTGATTGATGGAGAAAGAGAGAGAGAGAAAATGTGAGTCTGCATTTCTTGGACCAATAGGTCTATAATTGTGCTCGCACGTAAATTGATGACACTTGTAAACTCAGAAGCAGATTCATGACCCAGTTATTAACACAACATTTTAAACAATTCTGCTGCGGTTATGGATATCATAGAACGGACAATGGTATTTTCAGATGGTAATAGAGAGGAACATCTAATTGCAGGTTTAAAACTTAATCCACAGGTCGCTCCGTGTGTGTGCCTGTGTGTATGCATGTGTACACATGCAGTGCACGTGCATGAATATGTGCCTGATGCCTGTTTGTGTGTTTACAGCATGGTGAGAAAGCCCTGGCACATTAATAATAACCCGTGTTGCAACACAGGCAGACGGTCCAGAGGAAGAATTTTCCCCCTCTCTTCTCCTTGTTTCTCTCCCCTCCCTCCCTCCCTCCCTCCCTCACCCAACCCCTGCCCCTCTTCTCTCCCCAAATGAAATTCTTTGGAAAGTCATTTTATATCACCCTTTGAACGTGCATTGAACTGTAACAGCACCCCATTGGAAACAAAATAAAAGGATAGGAGAGGGAGGGAGAGGGGGGATGGGGCAAGGAGGAGAATTATAATTCTTTGCAGGCCTTTGGTATTAACCCAAACACCATAGCTGTCAGTGGCTCAGAGAGGGAGGTGCGAGGGGCAAACATTCAGTATTAATTGGCACTTTGTAAGCGCTGAGCCTTCCTTTTGTGGGGGAAGTGGATGAGAGAGAGAGTGAACGAGGGAGAGAGAGAGTGACCGATGGGAGGGGGGGAGAGAGAGAGAGAGAGGGACAGAGAGAGAGAGAGAGAGAGAGCGAGAGAGAGCTCTTGTTGTTGTAAGTTTGTTGGGCCATGCTGAGGGTGTTTACGGTTCACTTCTTATCCTTTGTTAATTGGTCTTTCTCTCCCCCTATGAAAAAAGAAGAATTCATCTGACCCCCACCCAACCACCCATTCTCCCTCAGCCTCTCTCTATCGCTCTCTCCCTCTACAGTAGCCATGCAGATCAGTTAAAGAAGGAGTAACGACCAACGAGAGTACATCAACATGAATGTTCGCAGAACATTATTAAGCTCCAACGTAGGACCAAACCTGTTTGATTGCACATTCTATTATAACACGTCATTGGAACGATGCCTTTGTTGAGGAGCCTGAAAACATTCCAAAGTTGTCTAAATTGGAACACATGACATCCAACCACACCATTTTAATTGGGAGGCCAGTCAGAAAATAATCGCTCAATGTATTTTTCACACAGAGTGAAGTGTAAAGCATGACTGAGTACAGGGTGGAAATTAAGATAAGAATGATGGGGGAAAGATAGAAGAAATAGACCCCCCCCCCAACAGTTCCAAACATGTGTTAAACAACCATCCCCAATCAGGAGCTTCTTCAACCTCATCTTAAACCCTGTTAATGGAGCCGATAGAGAAGAATGGGTCAAAGCAACTCTCTCTCTCTCTCTCTCTCCTCCTTTCCTCCCTTTCTCCCTTCTCACTGCATCCTCCCTTGTGTTTGGGGCTAGCTCATACAATTAGAGAGGGAGCTGGAGAGAAAGGAAGGGACCTGTCATTGGGCGAGAGACAGGGGGACAAGGGTTGGCCTGCTTCACAGCACCTCTGGCCCCTCTTTCTCCCAGTGAGTGATGTAAACAATAATAGTGCCAGGACTGAAAGGACACAGGTGTCAACCATTGTGCTGCTCTGAATGGGGCTGGGGGAGGTCAGGGGGGCACATCGCCGGCTCAGCCACACTGTTTTTATTCACCATCGTCTCTTTCATATTGTCTCCTTTCTCTCATCCTCCCTGTGTTATTACTAAGGAAAAGTGTTTGCCAAATACTTTTAGCTGTTTGCACAGGCTTCATGTTGGAAAGGCTTAACATTCCTGAACATGACTGGTTCACCACAACACAAAGGCCTGGTTTGGTGTGGTCTCTAACATGTTTCAAGATTTTATTAATCTTTTTTGTTTTCTTTGATCATATCTTAAAGATAGAAGACAAAAAATGAAAATGTAAAATGTCATTTTTTTTCACTAATTTATACAACATCAACTAACACTTCATGTAGTATGTATTTATACATAACAAGTAGTGTACATACCATAGTCAAACGTTTTCTCATTACACCTGCAAAGCGGAGTTATTTCCCAAACCTAGACCAAACACATGCTTCCTGAGGGGAAAGTACATTCTCACAGTATGAACTGACTGAATCCACACTGAAGGCAACATATAAAACCTATCAAATGTGTCTAAGGCTGACGCTGCAAGCAGAGACCACCCCCAGCCTACAACAGCTACAGTACCTCACCATAAGCATATTAGACCCACGTGCAGAGGTTAGATATGTGGGAGAAAACAGGACCTCCACCAGAGATAGAGGAGATGCATCGCTGTACATCAGCATTTTCTAGTGATTTACACATCATCATCCTCCCTTCCTTCCCCAACAGAGAGGAGATTCATGAGTCCTACTCTCACCAGTGGGCCACCCATTCTCCAGGCTATGGATGATAAATGCCACACACACACTTTTGCTTGCACACACACACACACACACACACACACACACACACACACACACACACACACACACACACACACACACACACACACACACACACACACACACACACACACACACACACACACACACACACACACACACACACACACACACACACACACACACACACACACACACACACACACACACACATTGACTAAACATCCAAAGCCATTCTTCCCATGTTGCTCACAGGAGCTAGTGATGGCGACTGGATGAAGATTTGTGGACTGGTGTGCTTTGTGCTCAAACTCCCAGGGCCAGGCAATACCATAAATTGAGATCAGCAGCTGCTGGCTGTGGTGCTCCACACTGTTTTAATGGATTATGATTATGGCATGACATTTCTGCTATCTCCACAGCCTGGTGGCACAAATCCCCAATTGCAAGCACATGTTCTCGGACGTGTTGCTTTTAACTACAGAGTAGAAACATTTCCTTAATTATGTTTTCTGTCATTTGCCTTGCTGGGCCACACATTCTCCACAAATATCTCATTTCCATGACATTACAGCAGGGTACAAATCACGAGACAGCACAAATACCCTACATCAAATCAAGAATCAAATCACATTTTGTTGATGATAGTAATGCATGAAATTGGAATGTATTATGCAGTTCCTTGCCATGAGAAACATATTAGGTGAATAATAGGTTGCTTAAAGCGAGCTTGATGTTAGTGTCCATTGGCCATTATTTCATCAGATTACTACGGTGACTTGAAGGAAAATTCCACCCAAAAACTACATTTTGGTATTTGTTTCATTAATCCATTGTTTATATAGTTCCAAAATGTTTTGCATGTCAACAATAAAGTTGTCAAGATATATAACTGTCCAAATACCAAAATACAGCTGCTATGATGCAAAAAAAGTAACAGTCAATAACAATGCCCTACTGTAGTCTCTAACAACACATCATGGTAGGATCCCGTCTGAGAACCTGGCTGGACTGGGTGTGTCTTCAGAGCATGTCTCTTTGGTGTGTGTGTGTGTGTGTGTGTGTGTGTGTGTGTGTGTGTGTGTGTGTGTGTGTGTGTGTGTGTGTGTGTGTGTGTGTGTGTGTGTGTGTGTGTGTGTGTGTGTGTGTGTGTGTGTGTGTGTGTGTGTGTGTGTGTGTGTGTGTGTGTGTGTGCGTGTGTGACCATGCGTGGGCTCCATGCTTGGTGGAGATGCTAGACGAGGGTGAGGGGATTTATTACCAAACATTAGGAGCACTAATCTGTTGCAGGTGTTACTGGCTGCTATCCCAGGCGGTGCCTGCTCTCTTCCCCAAGAGGCCCCAACATGTGTGTGTGTGTGATTCTGTTAAGTTCAACATTCTTTAGAAGGACCATGCTATCTTCTCACAATATCAAATGGAACCTCAGAGAATGACTTGATTTCTAAGTGGACCAATATGTTTCAATACAATACTGATTTAAGATGTGATCGAACATGTCAAGACAGGGGTGGTCACTTCTAATCAATCAGCCAACTCAAAGGAATATCATAGACAGGTTGGACAGACTGGGTTCGAATCCTAGGGCTGCTGCACACCACAATACTGTGTTAGCTGAGCTGAGCTGACCTGAAGCCCAAGCATTAGCCCGAGGAGCTAACGCAAGACTACAGGTCTCATGCAAGGTTACTTTGCATGCAAGCAAGGTTCACTGAACCACCTCCATTACACAGGGAAATAGTACATCATGATTATGTCATCTACCGGCCCCACCATGTTTCAACCTTCACTTCAACACCCCAAGGTTACATGGAGCTCCCTAGTCTCTTGTAGGGATGGCGCCCGAGGTGCAGTATTTAAATACAGTGGACCACCAAGATGGATTACACTGAGCTGGTAAAAGGCCTGAAGGGCCGCTGGGCTGATGAACAATGACACCAGGACACAACAGGGACCTCCCTCTCCCGGCAGAATGCCACACAGCCTACTGTGACAAGCTAGGACATGGAGTGGTGGGGTAGTAGTTGGGAGGTGGGTGAGTGGTAGTTGTGGCGGGTGTCCGCTATGATTTACAATTAAAATATACTAAAGACGAAAAAAGTAAGCGAAACTACACCCTAGAGAACACTAGGCACATTGAGTACACTAGAGTCCAGCCCAATCATACATCTCTGGGAAAGCGAGCATTAAAATAAGGATTAAACAATACCGTACTACTGAAGTATGGATTCATGCACATTACAGTACACTACAGTTCTTTTATTCCATTGAGGGTATATCATGGTAGGGGGATTTGGGAAAGGCCATACGAGCAGAGATAGTACAGGTGCATCAGTGTCAAGACCAAGAGAGTAAAAAACAGCTTCTATTACCAGGCCATCAGACTGTTGAACAGCCATCACTAGCTGTCTACCATGTGACCATTCAGAGAGGCAGACACACACACACACACACACACACACACACACACACACACACACACACACACACACACACACACACACACACACACACACACACACACACACACACACACACACACACACACACACACACACACACACTCTCTCTCTCTCTCTCTCTCGTAGCCAATGCTGCTGTTCCATGTCGTACAGACATTAAACCACTGGACACTTCCCGTTTCACACAGAGTATTTAAATACTCTATTACCGACATACAGTAGCTCACTCTAATAGATCTACTGCTGTACATATCATTCTTAGTATTTCTTGTGTAAATTCTTCCAGTGTATATATGTATTTTGGTTACTCTTACAGTGCTATTTGGGTTGTTAATTGGATTCATCCCGAAGTTCTTGATGTCTTGTTTTTGCAATTTTACATTTGAATTATTTGTGTACTTGTTTGACATTTTACTGCATTGTTAGGACCTAGTGACAGAAGCATTTGCACCCACTATACCATCTGCTAAACCAATAAACGTTGATTTGAGGTTTAAAAAAATCATGCCAGATTTACTATGAGCATGTTTGAATCTAAAATGCCTCATGTCTAGGTTCTGCTTCATTTCTTAGCAGCCACTGCCCTCAAGTGGTTGACATGGAGATAGTTCATTGAGGTAATAGGAAAGGTATCCTGGTGGAACCAGTCTGATCATGCTGTGACTCATAGAATCCAAATGTGGGTGCAGCAGTCAGTCTGCTTGATCAGGCTATAAAAAGGTACTACACACTACCTGACATGAACCTTCCTCTCCCCTTATTGATTACCAGTGTTGGGGAAGCTACTCTGAAAATATAGCTTACGAAGCTACCAATTACTTCACACTAGAAGAAGTTAAGGTACACTAAAGCTAAGCTTAAGAAAATCTAGTTTATTGAACTGAAGTTACTTTGAAAAAGTAGATCACTACATCCAAACTACTTTGCGACAAATTATCATATGTACATCTGAAATGTCCTAGACTACAAATTATCATATGTACATCTGAAATGTCCTAGACTACAAATTATCATATGTACATCTGAAATGTCCTAGACTACAAATTATCATATGTACATCTGAAATGTCCTAGACTACAAATTATCATATGTACATCTGAAATGTCCTAGACTACAAATTATCATATGTACATCTGAAATGTCCTAGACTACAAATTATCATATGTACATCTGAAATGTCCTAGACTACAAATGATCATATGTACATCTGAAATGTCCTAGACTACAAATTATCATATGTACATCTGAAATGTCCTAGACTACAAATGATCATATGTACATCTGAAATGTCCTAGACTACAAATGATCATATGTACATCTGAAATGTCCTAGACTACAAATGATCATATGTACATCTGAAATGTCCTAGACTACAAATGATCATATGTACATCTGAAATGTCCTAGACTACAAATGATCATATGTACATCTGAAATGTCCTAGACACTACAAATCTGAAATGTCCTAGACTACAAATGATCATATGTACATCTGAAATGTCCTAGACTACAAATGATCATATGTACATCTGAAATGTCCTAGACTACAAATGATCATATGTACATCTGAAATGTCCTAGACTACAAATGATCATATGTACATCTGAAATGTCCTAGACTACAAATGATCATATGTACATCTGAAATGTCCTATATGATCATATGTACATCTGAAATGTCCTAGACTACAAATGATCATATGTACATCTGAAATGTCCTAGACTACAAATGATCATATGTACATAAATGTCCTACTACAAATGATCATATGTACATCTGAAATGTCCTAGACTACAAATGATCATATGTACATCTGAAATGTCCTAGACTACAAATGATCATATGTACATCTGAAATGTCCTAGACTACAAATGATCATATGTACATCTGAAATGTCCTAGACTACAAATGATCATATGTACATCTGAAATGTCCTAGACTACAAATTATCATATGTACATCTGAAATGTCCTAGACTACAAATTATCATATGTACATCTGAAATGTCCTAGACTACAAATTATCATATGTACATCTGAAATGTCCTAGACTACAAATTATCATATGTACATCTGAAATGTCCTAGACTACAAATTATCATATGTACATCTGAAATGTCCTAGACTACAAATTATCATATGTACATCTGAAATGTCTAGACAAATTATCATATGTATGCATCATCTGAAATGTCCTAGACTACAAATGATCATATGTACATCTGAAATGTCCTAGACTACAAATGATCATATGTACATCTGAAATGTCCTAGACTACAAATGATCATATGACATCTGAAATGTCCTAGACTACAAATTATCATATGTACATCTGAAATGTCCTAGACTACAAATTATCATATGTACATCTGAAATGTCCTAGACTACAAATTATCATATGTACATCTGAAATGTCCTAGACTACAAATTATCATATGTACATCTGTAGACTATTATCATATGTAAAAATGTCCTAGACTACAAATTATCATATGTACATCTGAAATGTCCTAGACTACAAATTATCATATGTACATCTGAAATGTCCTAGACTACAAATTATCATATGTACATCTGAAATGTCCTAGACTACAAATTATCATATGTACATCTGAAATGTCCTAGACTACAAATGATCATATGTACATCTGAAATGTCCTAGACTACAAATGATATCATAAATGTCCTAGACATCTATGAAAAATGTCCTACAAATTATCATATGTACATCTGAAATGTCCTAGACTAAAATTATCATATGTACATCTGAAATGTCCTAGACTACAAATTATCATATGTACATCTGAAATGTCCTAGACTACAAATTATCATATGTACATCTGAAATGTCCTAGACTACAAATTATCATATGTACATCTGAAATGTCAGACTACAAATTATCATATGTACATCTGAAATGTCCTAGACTACAAATTATCATATGTACATCTGAAATGTCCTAGACTACAAATTATCATATGTACATCTGAAATGTCCTAGACTACTTATCATATGTACATCTGAAATGTCCTAGACTACAAATTATCATATGTACATCTGAAATGTCCTAGACTACAAATTATCATATGTACATCTGAAATGTCCTAGACTACAAATTATCATATGTACATCTGAAATGTCCTAGACTACAAATTATCATATGTACATCTGAAATGTCCTAGACTACAAATTATCATATGTACATCTGAAATGTCCTAGACTACAAATTATCATATGTACATCTGAAATGTCCTAGACTACAAATTATCATATGTACATCTGAAATGTCCTAGACTACAAATTATCATATGTACATCTGAAATGTCCTAGACTACAAATTATCATATGTACATCTGAAATGTCCTAGACTACAAATTATCATATGTACATCTGAAATGTCCTAGACTACAAATTATCATATGTACATCTGAAATGTCCTAGACTACAAATTATCATATGTACATCTGAAATGTCCTAGACTACAAATTATCATATGTAAATGTCCTAGACTACAAATTATCATATGTACATCTGAAATGTCCTAGACTACAAATTATCATATGTACATCTGAAATGTCCTAGACTACAAATTATCATATGTACATCTGAAATGTCCTAGACTACAAATTATCATATGTACATCTGAAATGTCCTAGACTACAAATTATCATATGTACATCTGAAATGTCCTAAAAAATGTCCTAGACTACAAATTATCATATGTACATCTGAAATGTCCTAGACTACAAATTATCATATGTACATCTGAAATGTCCTAGACTACAAATTATCATATGTACATCTGAAATGTCCTAGACTACAAATTATCATATGTACATCTGAAATGTCCTAGACTACAAATTATCATATGTACATCTGAAATGTCCTAGACAACAAATTGCAAGAACAGATCACTCTGGAGTCAGATGTTAAGAATTGATAATATAGCCTATTAAACACAAAAAGTGAGAATTAGGCACACAAAAAGGGTTTCAAGTGAGAATTGGGCAGGTATGATGCTGAGAAAGAATTCTTGCCTAATTCACCCATATTTTATTTATTTTTGCAAAAACAGTAGTGTGTAGTTAGCAACATCGCTACATGGCAGAAAAGTAATTTACTACTAAAAACACTACCAAGATTTGAATTGAGTTAAACTACCACCAAGCTACTGCAAAATGTAATTAAAGAACTAGTTGAACTACATGTATGTAGTTCACTACTCCCCAGTACTGTTGATTACATGTGGATATCATTCAAAAGCAATGAGAGAGGGGATGGACAAAGTACAAATTGTAACATAAACATGCAGAAATGTACCACAGAAAAGCAACCAATTATACAAAGAAGAAGACCAACAAGTAACACAGTTTTACATGAAAATCTTCCAATATACCGAACTGTTTATCATTTAAAGAACTGTATTCAAATTATCAATGTCAGAGTAGTTGGCTGTAACAGCATTTTTTTAAATCAACAAATAAGTGTAAACCAAATTGGGAAAAATGCAAAAGCGATATTATCGTAATGTATATTTCAAACAGATGGTTCATATTTATACAAGTTACGTAAAGACATGTCCCTGAAGTAGGGGAACCAGTCTCTGATGAGACAGCAATAGTACCAGAACCAGGGATAGTAAGACTCTGTCTGTTGCGTGGCTCCAGAAGTGATGATGTGCAGAGCCGCCTCACTGGCCGGCCAGGCTTGGATGTTGGTGATGCCCCTGTAATACAAACAAAGGTGACTATTTGAAATGTGTCCAAGGAAACTTGTATTTGCATGTAACAACCATCAAGTCAATCATTAAATCATTGACTGTATTCCAGGCTTAAGTTTACATACTGTAATATTAAACTTGACTGAACTTGGTATCAAAAATAGCTCACCTGACTTTCTCCATAGCCGAGTCTGTATCGATCAGGCCCAGGATGCAGATGGTGATGGACACGTTGCTCCTCTGCATGGAAAGCTCATGTTGCAACGTCCCAAAGAAGCCGTTTAGGGCAAACTTGGTGGACGTGTAGGGAGCCGCAAACGGACTGCTAATTTTTCCTGAAGGACCAAAACACGAGCCAATCATAGGTTCAGGGTCACTTAATGGTGCATTTCCATATAGGATTTACCCCAGTGTTTAACCCAAAAGCATCAGACTTTTCTGTTTCCATCTACACGGGCCGGCACCCGTGTCTCACTGGGTCATGTGTCCGGTGGATCTGCTCTCACTTGGGGCCAAAGCCAGGCCACCGGTACTTTTCAGCTGGCATTTACATAGCAATGGCTAACTGTGGACATCAACCCCTTCTCATAAAGCAAATGTTTCGATGATGCAGAGATAGTTGATTCTGCTCCTCGCTCAGCCCTGGCTATGGAAACACAATTTCACTAACATAAGGGTGTATACACTAGTATAACACTGGTGTTACAGTGGAAAAGCAACATTAGAACACTTTGCGTAGAGAGAAGAGCTCTCATTTACCTAACAAGGAGGTGACGACCACAATGGAACCCTGACTCTGCTCAAGGGTAGGCAGAACTGTCTTTGCCATCTGCAGATAGCTGAGGAAATTCACCTGTGAAAAAGAAATGAAGCAGGAAGATATAGTTAGTCCCATGTGGCTCAATTGGTAGAGCATGACGCATGCAACGCCAGGGTCGTGGGGTTGATTCAGTATGAAAACGTATGCACTCACCACTGTAAGGTGCTCTGGATACGAGCATAGTGGTATATGTGATATAGCAGTACTTGTGATTAAGTTACCCCACCTGCATTAACCATCTAGTGTGTTCCACATCTCTATCCCACATGGCGAATGGGCTGGGTCCTATGTGGTTCAGCACCAGGTAGTCCAGTCCTCCCAGCTTGTCCACAGCAAACCTCACCACTCTCTCTGGGTCAGACGGATTGGCCATGTCTGCTGCTATGTATAGAGCTTTCTGGGCCCCCAACACCTGGCATTTCTCTGCTACCTGCAATACAAGTGAGTGTTTGCATAAGGGTAACATAATCATGAAAAACATTAAGTAATCATGTTTTATTAACGTACTGTATGTACAGAATACACATGGTATACCGTCCAATGAAATAATAAAAGATAAGAATACAAACAAAGTAAACGGCTCAGTAGAATACAATAAATAGTTTAGCAGAAGTATAATATAGGAAGTCAACATTTATAGTCCAATATTTACACGTATCAGAGAAGGGGGGAATAGTGTAGCATTAGCCATAGTAAATAAGAGTCTGGTAGCAGCAGTTGTGATGTGTGTATAGCATGAACGTGTATGATAGTGTGTGTATGTCTGTGTGGATGTGTGCGTGAATGAGTGCATGTTTGCTAAGGAGTGGAGAGTCAGTGCAGGTGGTCAGTCCAGTTCAAGTGTTCAGCCTCCTGATGGCTTGTAGATACAAACTGTCTCTGAGCCTGGTGGTAACAGACCTCATGCTCCTATACGGTCTACCCAACAGTAACAGAGTGAACAGCTTGTGGCTGAGGTGTGTGGGGTCCATATTGAGGATGCAAGACTTCCTCAGGCACCTTTTCGAGTATATGAACTGGGCCGTCTTCACCACCCACTGGAGGGCATTGTCATAGAGTTAAGTGGGAGAACTAATGGCTAGAGACACAGACATTGATGAAAACTCCTAATTGAAGTGTTACTGACCTGCTGTAGAACCTTTTCCCTCCTGGCTGTAATAACCACCTGGGCACCAAAGCCGGCGAGGTGATATGCCATTTGTTCACCTATTCCCGTACTGGCACCAGTCACCAGGACCCGGGCACCCTTTAACGACTCTGAAAACCAGCCATTTTGAAAGTCATTACAGTAGTCATTACTTCTTGCATTATAGTTTGTCTAAATGCAATTCAAAAGGGAAAAACAAAGACAAGGGGAAAGAATGGGGACTGTTTCATGTCGACGTAAGGCTGTTCAAGAAAACGTGCAACTGATGTGGTGTAAAGTATGTGCTGAATCCTAGACCTGATGGACACTTTTCTGGCATCCAACTATCATGCTGATATGGATCTTCATGTCTGTCTAGGACTTAGTGTGTAACAATGAACAATGTGGAATCTTTGCAGGCACGTGCAGAGATAGGAGTCAACCTGTGCCCAGCACATGCCCCTTTGCCCTCCCACTTGCCAAATGCCGTTTTGGTTGGTGGTATAATATATACAGTGCATTCGGAAAGAATTCAGACCCTTCACTTTTCCAACTTTTGTTACGTTACAGCCTTATTCTAAAGTGTATTAAATCGTTTTCCCCTCATCAATCTACACACAATACCCCATTAAGACAAAGCAAAAACAGGTTCTAGATTTTTTGTTCCAAAAATTATAAAAATACATTAAATATTTCATTTACATTATTTACATAAGTATCCAGACCCTTTACTCAGTACTTTGTTGAAGCACCTTTGGCAGCGATTACAGCCTCATGTCCTCTTGGGGTATGATGCTACAAGCTTGGCACACCTGTATTTGGGGAGTTTCTCCCATTCTTCTCTGCAGATCCTATCAATCTCTGTCAGGTTGGATGGGGAGCGCCACTGCACAGCTATTTTTCACATACATGCATTTAGCAGATGTTATTGCGGGTGTAGCGCAATGCTTGTGTTTCTACTGTAGCTCAAACAGTGCAGTAATATCTAACAAGTAATATCTAACAACTTCACAACAATACACACAATACACTCAAATATAAGTAAAATAATTGAATTATGAACAAATAAATATTTGGATGAGCAATGTCAGAGCGGCATAGACTAAGATACAGTAGAATAGAATAGAATACAAGTATATACAGTGGGGCAAAAAAAGTATTTAGTCAGCCACCAATTGTGCAAGTTCTCCCACTTAAAAAGATGAGAGAGGCCTGTAATTCTCATCATAGGTACACTTCAACTATGACAGACAAAATGAGAAAAGAAATCCAGAAAATCACATTGTAGGGTTTTTAATGAATTTATTTACAAATTATGGTGGAAAATAAGCATAGAATTTGTTTAGCTTATCTGGTAGGCCCGTGTCAATGGGCAGCTCTCGGCTGTGCTTCACTTTGTAGTCTGTAATGGTTTACAACCCCTGCCACATCCGACGAGCATCAGAACCGGTTTAGTATGATTCGATCCCGGTCCCTTATTGACGCTTTGCCTGTTTGATGGTTCGTCGGAGGGTATAGCGGGATGTCTTATAAGCTTCCGGGTTAGAATTCTACTACTTGAAAGCGGCAGCTCTAGCCTTTAGCTTTAGTTGCCTGTGATCCATGGCTTCTGGTTGGGGTATGTACGTACGATCACCGTGGGGATGATGTCATCGATGCAGTTATTGATGAAGCCAATGACTGATGTGGTGTACTCCTCAATTCCATCGGAGGAATCCCAGAACATATTCCAGTCAGTGCTAGTCTGTGCTTCCCTTCACTTGTGGAATTCAGTGCACAACAGCATTGTCATTTCCTGTCACAACATGTGGACTTGTTTAAGTGTTGCCAACTTTACAGTTTTTACTTTTTAATTACTGTTTTATATTTAAATGTTTCCCCTTGGATGCTTTATCTGGGCATGGCTCTTCAGGACCTCCACCAGCCAAGGCTAAGTAGTAACATTAACATTGTGCCTTCTAATTGCAGTCGCTGCACTCATAATATACAGGAGAACGATCGCCTGATGGTGAGGATAGCCATGCTGCAAGCCCAGCTTCAGACACAATCGTTAGGCAAGGGTAAATTACAGTGAGCGAAAAAGGTATTTGATCCCCTGTGGATATTGTACAACACTTTCACCCAGTTGTCCTCAGTTGCCCAGTTATCCTCTGAATCATTCAGATGTTCATTGGCAAACTTCAGATGGGCATGTATATGTGCTTTCTTGAGCAGGGGGACCTTGCGTGCGCTGCAGGATTTCAGTCCTTCAAGGCGCAGTGTGTTACCAATTGTTTTTTTGGTGACTATGGTCCCAGCTGCCTTGAGATCATTGACAAGATCCTCCCGTGTAGTTCTGGGCTGATTCCTCACCGTTCTCATGATCATTGCAACTCCACGAGGTGAGATCTTGCATGAAGCCCCAGGCCGAGGGAGATTGACAGTTATTTTGTGTTTCTTCCATTTGCGAATAATCGCACCAACTGTTGTCACCTTCTCACCAAGCTGCTTGGCAATGGTCTTGTAGCCCATTCCAGCCTTGTGTAGGTCTACAATCATGTCACTGACATCCTTGGAGAGCTCTTTGGTCTTGACCATGGTGGAGAGTTTGGAATCTGATTGATTGCTTCTGTGGACAAGTTTCTTTTATACAGGTAACAAACTGAGATTAGGAGCACTCCCTTTAAGAGTGTGCTCCTAATCTCAGCTCGTTATCTGTACAAAAGACACCTGGGAGCCAGAAATCTTTCTGATTGAGAGGGGGTCAAATACTTATTTCCCTCATTAAAATGCAAATCAATTTATAACATTTATGATTTTTTTTTTGTTATTCTGTCTCTCACTGTTCAAATAAAAATACCATAAAATTATAGACTGATAATTTCTTTGTCAGTGGGCAAAAGTACAAAATCAGCAGGGGATACTTTTGTCCCTCACTGTAAGTGTAGGAAAGGATGAAACAGCATCTTTGCCACCAACAAGTACAGATTAGAGGTCGACCAATTTTTTTTTACACCTTTATTTAATATTTAATTAACTATGCAAGTCAGTTAAGAACACGTTCTTATTTTCAATGACGGCCTAGGAACGGTGGGTTAATTGTTCAAGGGCAGAACAACAGATTTTTACGTTGTCAGCTCAGGGATTCAATCTTACAACCTTACGGTTAACTAGTCCAACGCTTTAAGCATCTGCCTCATGAGGAGCCCGCCTGTTATGCGAATGCAGTAAGAAGCCAAGGTATTTTGCTAGCTAGCATTAAACTTAATCAATCATAATCACTAGTTATAACTACACATGGTTGATGATATTACTAGTTTATCTAGCGTGTCCTGCGTTGCATATAATCGATGCAGTGCACATTCGCGAAAAAGGACTGTCGTTGCTCCAAAGTGTACTTAATCATAAACACCAATGCCTTTCTTAAAATCAATACACAGAAGTATGTATTTTTAAACCTGCATATTTAGCTAAAATAAATCCAGGTTAGCAGGCAATATTAACAAGCTGAAATTGTGTCACTTCTCTTGCGTTCATTGCACGCAGAGTCAGGGTATATGCAACAGTTTGGGCCGCCTGGCTCATTGCGAACTAATTTGCCAGAATTTTATGACATAACATTGAAGGTTGTGCAATGTAACAGGAATATTTAGACTGATGAATGCCACCCAACCGGAACGGTTCCATATTTCACTGAAAGAATAAACGTCTTGTATTCGAGATGATAGTTTCCGGATTTGACCATATTAATGACCAAAGGCTCGCATTTCTGTGTGTTATTATGTTATAATAAAGTCTATGATTTGATAGAGCATTCTGACTGAGCGATGGTAGGCACCAGCAGGCTCATAAGCATTGATTCAAACAGCACTTTCGTGTGTTTTGCCAGCAGCTCTGCTGTTTATGACTTCAAGCCTATCAACTCCCGAGATTAGGCTGGTGTAACGATGTGATGTGAAATGGTTAGCTAGTTAGCGGGGTGCGCGCTGATAGCGTTTCAAACATCACTCGCTCTGAGACTTGGAGTAGTTGTTCCCCTTGCTCTACATGGGTATCGCTGCTTTGAGGGTGGCTGTTGTGTTCGATGTGTTCCTGGTTCGAGCCCAGGTAGCGGCAAGGAGAGGGATGGAAGCTATACTGTTACACTGACAATACTAAAGTGTCTATAAGAACATCCAATAGTCAAAGGTATATGAAATACAAATGGTATAGAGAGAAATAGTCCTATATTTCCTATAATAACTACAACCTAAAACTTCTTACCTGGGAATATTGAAGACTCATTGTAAAAGGAACCACCAGCTTTCATATGTTCTCATGTTCTGAGCAAGGAACATAAACGTTAGCTTTCTTACACTTTGTTTTTGCATTATTTTTCATTATTTATTTGAGGCTAAATTGATTTTATTGATTTATTATATTAAGTTAAAATAAGTGTTCATTCAGTATTGTTGTAATTGTCATTATTACAAATAGATTTTATAAATCGTCCGATTAATCTGTTATCGGCTTTTTTTGTCCTCCAATAATCGGTATCGGTGTTGAAAAATCATAATCGGTGGACCTCTAGTGCCTACCCAATAAGACTCAAGGCTGTAATCGCTGCCGAAGGTGGTTCTGAATAAAGGGTAAAGGGTCTGAATAATTATGTAAATGTCATCTATAATTGATTAATTTATCTAAAAAGCTGTTGTTGCTTTGTCATTATAGGGTACTGTGTGTAGATTGATGAGGGAAAAAACAAGTGTAATACATTTTAGAATTGGGATGTAAAGTAACAAAATGTTGAAAAAGTCAAGGGGTCTGAATACTTTCCGAATTCACTACATATTGAGTTAGAAGATAATTCATGTTATAAAGTAATTTTTTATGACCTTTTTTCAGTTTGAGCACTTTCCCCCTGAAAGGTATGTGCACGACCCTGGATCTACATGAGTAGAAACAGTGGGAACATTCATTATGGGCCACAGAGAATTAGTACTTTAAAAATGTATGAATCAAGTTGATTGTTAGATTGTAGTTTGCTGCTTTCTGGTTATGAAACAAACCCAAGGCTAATTTGTGGTGAGAAACAATTTTACTGCTCATGAAAAGTAAAAGAACATCACGCTGCTTGCTTGGCGCTGATGTTTCACAACATCCAGAGAGGAAGAAGAGAGAGACCCATCCTTCCAGCAGATGGTGTTTTTCCGCCCACCAAGAAAGGAGTTTTTGTATGGAGGTCAATGAGAGTTTCGAACTTGGTCAACAACAAAAAATGTATTGCTTATTTGCTACTTGAGGTTTATTTGATTGAATAGAAGTTTCATAATGCATCGGTTGTTACGAGTGTACTATTATAAGTAGGACATCTCTCCATTGAATACAGGCGGTTGATGTCAACAACCCTAATCGAAAATTCAAAGAATTATTAAAATAATGAGATGTCTCCATCAATCTAAAGAAAGGAGAAGCGGGAGCTAGAGAGCCCACTGTGCTGCTTTGTGGACAACTCCCATTGTTAGGACGAAGTGACAAGTATCTTGTCACTATATCCATAATCTTTGACTATAGTGATAGCCTACTCTAGCCTGATGATCAACTACTACGGGTTCCACCCTAATCCAGTTATGAGTGGAACGACGTAGTAGGCTGTAGTTCTGTATCATTCCAATTTCACACGGTTGCCTCTTCTGAATCATTTTCAGGCACATGGTCACTAAATTACTGTATGTGTAATTTATTGTACTCTATTGCACTCAATAACCCTGAAAGTTGCATTGGAAAAGTGTTTGGGAATTCATTCACATAAGGTTGGTTATCAATGACTGCATGCATTACTCATCACTTATAACCTGTCTTGACAGGGAAGATCAACCTGGTTTCACATTCTTTACATTACACCAGTATTGGTTTGGATTTAAACATGTAAGTAATGTGCAGTAGCGGTGCGTGGGTAAAATCACTGCGGAAGCCAAGCCAATTAAAACCTATTCAGAAGGGGTGTGAATACCCATCGACTTTTACCACATTTTGTTACGTTACAGCCTTATTCTAATATAGATTAAATAATGTGCAGCGACGCTCCCCATTCAACCTGAATGAACTTGAGAGGATCTGCAAAGAATGGAAGAAACTCCCCACATACAGGTGTGCCAAGCTTGGAGCGTCATACCCAAGAAGACTCCAGGATGTAATCGCTGACAAAGGTGCTTCAACAAAGTACTGAGTAAAGGGTCTAAATACGTATGTAAATGTGATATTTCCGTTTATTTTATACATTTACAAACTTCTAAAAACCTGTTTTTGCTTTGTCATTATGGGTTATTGTGTGTAGATTGACGAG
This sequence comes from Oncorhynchus gorbuscha, assembly GCF_021184085.1. NCBI lineage: Eukaryota > Metazoa > Chordata > Actinopteri > Salmoniformes > Salmonidae > Oncorhynchus > Oncorhynchus gorbuscha. Next base: position 38,747,374 of record NC_060187.1, read on the forward strand.
GGAAAACAATTTAATCAATTTTAGCTTCCCTTGGTACCCATGAATACACACCACTGGTAATGAGGGGAATTTCCAATGTACTTATAAAAAAGCTTCTCGCAAATGATATACAATTTAATCAAAACTTTGCAGCAAGGCATTTCAAAACCAAAGTCATATTACCTCAAATGTATTAAATTCACTTTGAAACAGTGGTACTTCATGACCTGGATCATCATTCAATCCAATTAGATCATGTGAGGATATCATATGATCTAATAACAGATGGTCCTCTTATAAGGTCACTATCACAAGAGACTCACCATTGGGCAATTGATAAATTAGACACACAATCAAGGGCTGTCACAGTATCTTTTTTTACAAACCAAAGTGTGATTTCATTCAGTTTTGACAAATACAATACTGTACTTGTGGTGATGTGTGGCTTACACACGTTAGATGTTATTACCATTTCAACCTTTCCCTGTTCGAGGTCTAGCCCCGAACCCAACTATATCAGTTTGATTGTTTAGTTTTGTTGCCAATTAACACTTCTCTAATAGCCTTCATCTACCAGAATGTTTTTAGATTTGTTTTCTATAATTAACGTGCTGGTATTTTTTTGTCTCAAAGACACAAGCCTGGTTCCATCTGTACTCATCTGACAAATTAATAAAACAGTATACTGCCTTTATGTGCAATTTTTGTGAAACTGAATTATTATGAGTATTTGAGGTTTCATAAATCAAATAGCATATCATGTGTCTGTAATGTGTGACAACTGTCTGAAGTGCAACAACTACCCTCTGAGGTTATACTGGTTCAAGGGCTGTCATTTTAATGTTGTATTTAATTGAACCTTTATTTAACTAGGCACGTCAGTTAAGAACAAATTCTTATTTTACAATGACGGCCTACCTACAAAGTATGTGATCATAAAATAGCCTGTAGCCAACAAAAGGTTGCACAGACCAGTCAAGGATTGTGAAGCAGTACACATCTTACCTGGGTCAAAAGTGGGTCCACTCCATTGGAAAGCAACAAAAGCTGCACCTATAACACCAACTATTAAGAGTTTAGTAAGAACCTTCATCTTGCGACTGCTATAACCAACTTAATGGTTTCATGCAACTACTATTTATTGTGAGCCAAACAACTTAACAATACGTTTTTTTTAAATCCCCTCGTTAGATATTTAGATTTATACTCTCAGGCTTCTCTGCACTTCAGAAACTTCACAGGACAAGCAATAACAATTCATAGACACATTTTTGTTGGTGAAAAAACGTCCTTTATAAGAGGCTTATCTCATTTAACTTGAAGCAGGCGGAGTCTTTTGTACTTGAGACAGCCTACCATTGTGCCCCAAATCCAAGTATTATAAAACCGATCCTCATACTGTATCCTTTTTTTAGGGCGAGGTATTATTATTGGATTTGGATTCATGCAGCCTGCAAAATGATAAGTGAAATCAAGTAGGTTTCACCAATGACACAATCTGTCATTTCCATCATAAAGTGCAATAAAATTATAACATTATGATTATTGTTTAATATCAATCAATAAAATGTATTTATAAAGCCCTTTTTACATCAGTAGATGTATACAGAAACCCAGCCTAAAACCCCAAAACAGCAAGGTATGCAGATGGGCCTATTGTTATCACTTTCATTATCACTGTCATAAATATGTTTCTGATTTTTAGTGTGCCTGTATTCTTTTTATGCATGCACTATGCATTTGTTTTCTTGTGTTCTGAAATGGACAAAACAAAACAAAAATTCCTCATCCCCCTTCCCTCCCCTCCTCATGATCAGCAGCAGCCGGTCCGCAGCCGCATCAAATAGCATCAAACTTATTCAATCCATTATTCGTTTATTGTACCCAGTCGAAATCCAGAAAAAAACATTTTTATTTGTAGGATAAATATAAATCGCTTTGGAAAATTACAGTCTCTAAATATATTTATTTGGATGGATATCTTTGCGAATCAGCTACTCTCGCAATGTAAAAAAATAAAAAACTTTATTGACTCACAGCTATGTCACTGGGTTTGCCCTTCAATGTAGCCGGTTACTATTCGTGGTCGAGCTCATTTATTTCATGCTTGCTGTTGCAACTAAATAAACGTTCATTTAAAAAAATATATATACATTGATTTACCCGTGACACTATGGCTGGCAAGATTTTACCTGTTCTAAAGTAAGTTTTCCATTTCATACTCACGATAAACATTAGTATAGCTAACGTTAGCTAGCAAGTAATATGGCAAGCTTGAAGCAGGTTGACATTTAGCGAGCTACAGATTTGCCTTGAATTTGGCTAGCTAGTTTTATAGTTACCCTGTTGTCGTGAACTAGCTAGCGAAACAACCTACTAACGGCGACTAACACCGTTCCGTACAAATTTGTGCAAACGAGGCTGCAATGAAAACTAATGGGACTGAGTTGACGTCAAAATCTGGGGTGTGAACCACGTTTCTTGTCAAGCGTTGATTGACATGGTAATGGAAACAATCCTGTAGTTTAGCGTCCACTTCAATGGACCACTTCCGTATTGAGAGCGTCACTGGTACTTCCTTTTTGAGTATTTCCTTGTAAGCAGGAATAAAGAGGATAAAGTTATTGTCAGATTTGCCAAATGGAGGGCGAGGGGGAGCTTTGTATGCCTTCTCCCTACAATTATCAGCCATTAGCTTCGCCCACAACTGCCTCGTGAACTACAAACCCGACACTGTTTTACCGTTTAGAAACATCAATCATCTCTTGCGATAAGGCTTTCGAAAAAAACATGTGGCCCTTATCTTTCATCAACGAGAATCCTTCAAATGCAAAAAATAGCTTTGCACAGATCCATAAAGCTATAAATGTCTTGTTTTGAGATGTTGACTGATTTCATGGCGATGCAAAAAAACTGCTAGCTAGTTAACCAACAACTGTAACAATGTATTTGAGACAACAAGTGCTCATTGTGCAAATGTAATTGTTTTCAATAAACATATATACATGTTGTCAACAATCTAAGCCAACCGCATCTGTTTTGCCCCATAGTTGTGTACGCATCGCTTTTATTGCTAAACAACCAACCCCTCCATCTGACGAAACTACACTTCCAGAGTTATTCTTGCATACAGATGTTCGGAGCATGCTAGACAGCTAATTAGCACAGGTGGTAGCCTCCTGACTTCGGTCTGTTTTCCATAAACAAGCCCTAACATGGAGATACAGTGCATTTGGAAAGTATTCAGACCCCTTTCCTCTTTCCATATTGTGTTACATTACAGCATTATTCTAAAATTGATGAAATTATTTTTTCACCAATCAATCTACACAAAATACCACATAATGACAGTCAAAACAAGAATTTTTTATATTTTTGTACATATATAAAAAATAAAAATGATCCCTATGCGACCTGAAATTGAGCTCCGATGCATCCTGTCTCCATTGATCATCCTTGAGATGGTTCTACAACTTGATTGGGGTCCACCTGTGGTAAATTCAATTGATTGGACATGATTTGGAAGGGCACACACCTGTCTATATAAGGTCCCACAGTTGACAGTGCGTGTCAAGAACCACCAAGACTCTTCCTAGTGCTGGCTGCCCAGACAAACTGAGCAATGGGGGGAGACGGGCCTTGGTCAGGAAGGTGACCAATAACCTGATGGTCACTGACAGAGCTCCTCTGTGGAGATTAGAGAACCTTCCAGCAGGACAACCATCTCTGCAGCATTCCACCAATCAGGCTTTATGGTAGAGTGGTCAGACGAAAGCCACTCCTCAGTAAAAGGCACATGACAGCCCGCTTGGAGTTTGCCAAAAGGCACCTATACGACTCAGACCATGACAAACAAGATTCTCTGGTCAGATGAAACCAAGATTTAACTTTTTGGCCTGAATGCCGAGCGTCGTGTCTGGAGGAAACCTACCACCATCCCTATGGTAAAGCATGGTGGTGGCAGCATCATGCTGTGGGGATGTTTTTCAGTGGCAAAAACTGGGAGACTCGTCAGGATCGAGGTAAAGATGAAAGAAGCAAAGTACAGAGAGATCCTTGATGAAACCTGCTCCAGAGCACTAGGAACCTCAGACCAGGGCGAAGGTTCATCTTCCAACAGGACAACAGCCCTAAGCACACAGCCAAGACAACACAGGAGTGGCTTCGGGACAGGTCTCTGAATGTCCTTGAGTGGCCCAGCCATAGCACGGACTTGAATCCGTTCGAACATCTCTGGAGAGACCTGAAAATAGCTGTGCAGTGATGCACCTCATCCAACCTGACAGAGCTTGAGAGGATCTGCAGAGAAGAATGGGAGAAAGTCTCCAAATACAGGTGTGCCAAGCTTGTAGCATCATACCCAAGAATACTTGAGGCTATAATCGCTGACAAATGTGCTTCAACAAAGTACTGAGTAAAGGGTCTGAATCGTTGTTTCTAAAAATCTGTTTTTGCATTGTCATTATGGGGTATTGTGTGTAGATTTGATGAGGGGAAATCATCATCCTTTCACTCCCTCCTCTCTACATTTTCCTCCTGTCTCTGCTGCTAAAGCCACTTTCTACCACTCTAAATTCCAAGCATCTGCCTCTAACCCTAGGAAGCTCTTTGCCACCTTCTCCTCCCTCCTGAATCCTCCTCCCTCTCTGCAGATGACTTCGTCAACCATTTTGAAAAGAAGGTCGACGACATCCGATCCTCGTTTGCTAAGTCAAACGACACCGCTGGTTCTGCTCACACTGCCCTACCCTGTGCTCTGACCTCTTTCTCCCCTCTCTCTCCAGATGAAATCTCGCGTCTTGTGACGGCCGGCCGCCCAACAACCTGCCCGCTTGACCCTATCCCCTCCTCTCTTCTCCAGACCATTTCCGGAGACCTTCTCCCTTACCTCACCTCGCTCATCAACTTATCCCTGACCGCTGGCTACGTCCCTTCCGTCTTCAAGAGAGCGAGAGTTGCACCCCTTCTGAAAAAACCTACACTCGATCCCTCCGATGTCAACAACTACAGACCAGTATCCCTTCTTTCTTTTCTCTCCAAAACTCTTGAACATGCCGTCCTTGGTCAGCTCTCCCGCTATCTCTCTCAGAATGACCTTCTTGATCCAAATCAGTCAGGTTTCAAGACTAGTCATTCAACTGAGACTGCTCTTCTCTGTATCACGGAGGCGCTCCGCACCGCTAAAGCTAACTCTCTCTCCTCTGCTCTCATCCTTCTAGACCTATCGGCTGCCTTCGATACTGTGAACCATCAGATCCTCCTCTCCACCCTCTCCGAGTTGGGCATCTCCGGCGTGGCCCACGCTTGGATTGCGTCCTACCTGACAGGTCGCTCCTACCAGGTGGCGTGGCGAGAATCTGTCTCCTCACCATGCGCTCTCACCACTGGTGTCCCCCAGGGCTCTGTTCTAGGCCCTCTCCTATTCTCGCTATACACCAAGTCACTTGGCTCTGTCATAACCTCACATGGTCTCTCCTATCATTGCTATGCAGACGACACACAATTAATCTTCTCCTTTCCCCCTTCTGATGACCAGGTGGCGAATCGCATCTCTGCATGTCTGGCAGACATATCAGTGTGGATGACGGATCACCACCTCAAGCTGAACTTCGGCAAGACGGAGCTGCTCTTCCTCCCGGGGAAGGACTGCCCGTTCCATGATCTCGCCATCACGGTTGACAACTCCATTGTGTCCTCCTCCCAGAGCGCTAAGAACCTTGGCGTGATCCTGGACAACACCCTGTCGTTCTCAACTAACATCAAGGCGGTGGCCCGTTCCTGTAGGTTCATGCTCTACAACATCCGCAGAGTACGACCCTGCCTCACACAGGAAGCGGCGCAGGTCCTAATCCAGGCACTTGTCATCTCCCGTCTGGATTACTGCAACTCGCTGTTGGCTGGGCTCCCTGCCTGTGCCATTAAACCCCTACAACTCATCCAGAACGCCGCAGCCCGTCTAGTGTTCAACCTTCCCAAGTTCTCTCACGTCACCCCGCTCCTCCGCTCTCTCCACTGGCTTCCAGTTGAAGCTCGCATCCGCTACAAGACCATGGTGCTTGCCTACGGAGCTGTGAGGGGAACGGCACCTCAGTACCTCCAGGCTCTGATCAGGCCCTACACCCAAATAAGGGCACTGCGTTCATCCACCTCTGGCCTGCTCGCCTCCCTACCACTGAGGAAGTACAGTTCCCGCTCAGCCCAGTCAAAACTGTTCGCTGCTCTGGCTCCCCAATGGTGGAACAAACTCCCTCACGACGCCAGGACAGCGGCGTCAATCACCACCTTCCGGAGACACCTGAAACCCCACCTCTTTAAGGAATACCTAGGATAGGATAAAGTAATCCTTCTCACCCCCCCCCCTAAAATATGTAGATGCACTATTGTAAAGTGGCTGTTCCACTGGATGTCATAAGGTGAATGCACCAATTTGTAAGTCGCTCTGGATAAGAGCGTCTGCTAAATGACTTAAATGTAAATGTAAATGGGAAAAAATTTATGTAATCCATTTTAGAATAAGGCTGTATAACGTAACAAAATGTGGAAAAAGTCTAGGGATCTGAATACTTTCCGAATGCACTGTATGGCCATGTGGGAACACACGCCCTAATTCTATCAAGGTGTTTATCAATTTAATATATATATTTTTTGCTTATATGAACAAACCGGCCTTATGCTTCCAAAACCATACCGCAAGCGATTAATTTTACTGTTCAGACCGTAAGTGCAGCTGTATGCAAGCGGGTTGGATCTGCTGGCCATCTAGCTAGTTACATGTAACCAAAGAAGGTACAGTATGAAACTGCTGCTCCAATAGAAATCACAGATCACGCTCGGAGGCGACATTGGCTAGATAAGCTCATGCGCAGAAACACGTCATCGGCTGTAATGGTCGTCTGTTCATGCCATCAAATCAAATGTTATTTGTCACATGCGCCGAATACAGTAGGTGTAGACCTTACCGTGAAATGCTTACTTGCAATCCCTTAACCAACAATGCAGTTCAAGAAATGGAGTTCAGAAAATATTTACTAACTTAACTAAAGTTGAGAAAAAATAGTCCTCAAAAAGGGAATGCGAAGAGTGTGCAAAGTTGTTAAGGCAAAGCGTGGCTAATTTGAAGAATCTCAACTATAAAATATATTTTGATTTGTTTAACACTTTTTCTTGTTCACTGCATGATTTCATATGTGTTGTCTTCACTATTATTCTACAATGTAGAAAATAGTAAAAATAAAAAACCCTTGAATGAGTAGGTGTGTGCAAACTTTTAGTTGGTACTGTACACTGAACAAAAATATAAACGCAATATGTAAAGTGTTGTTCCTGTGTTTCATGAGCTTAAATAAAAGATCCCAGAAATGCTCTCAAATCTTGTGCACAAGTTTGTTTACATCCCTGTAAGTGAGCAATGGAACCTTTTGTCAAGATAGTCCATCCACCTGACAGGGGTGCCATATCAAGAAGCTGATTAAACTGCATGATCATTATACAGGTGCACCTTGTGCCGTGGATAATAAAGGTCACTGTAAAATGTGCATCTGCTTGGTCTGTTTCGTAAGCATTCACAGAAGTCTTGCGATGTTGCGCCTCTGGGTTTAGATGTAAAGTTACCTAACTAACAACACTAACTGCAGCTTGTTTGCTAGCTAGCTCAATAAGCTGCACCCGATTGACAGTCAGATAAACCTAACGTTAATGCATCATGATAACTTATTCTCCATGATGTTGCTATGAATTGACTATGTGCATATGGGTAGTCAGGTGTAGCTTAAAACTGTATTTCTGTCATCTAAAACGAGGCACTTCTTACCATCCACAAAGTTGTTTCATCCCAGTGTCCCTATCTTTTTCTCTTACAGGTTGGCGACTAAGGTGACCATTGCAGGAGGTGCTTTGTATGTTGCCTATGATTCTGGACTATTAGGGGGAAGTGAGCAGGGCTCCGAGGTCCTAGGAAAAGCTAAAGCTGCCATTCCCCCTGCAGTGGATGAGTGGGTGAAGTACTTTGGCTTTGAGGTAAATATGCCATTATTGTACTGATTTAGCTGGTTCTGACCGACAGAACAATGCGCTGTGGCGTATGAGGTAAGTGAGAATATGTGAGGGAGGTAAAATGTACACTGTTTCTTTTAGCTTCCAGATTTCCCTAAAATCGGATTTGCCCCTGTTGAAGCGTGGAACTCGGGTAAGAAATGGTTGACCGCTAATTCATAAAGGACTTCCAAGTCTAAAATTGAGCTATTTTAAAGAGCTTTTGTCTTATTGTGTTCCAGGGGTGCACTCCTCCATATCTGCTCTTTCATCGGGCCCTACAGCAGTGGGTGACTACACCAACCAAGGCTTGCAGTACCTGAAAGACCTCGCCAAATGAGTGACATCATGCAACTAGCAGACATTTAAGAACCAAATCCTCTGGAGTAACGCGACTGGTGCAAATACATACAGCCCTCCTGTAAAAGTCACTTGCTTGCTTTGAATGCAAAAAAATGCAGCGGTACAGTAACATTTGCAGAATTAGGTTTAGGCCAATTATACTTTTTTTGTTTAGTCTAGTTGCTGATAATGCCAGGACTCAATATTTGCATTTTGTTGTGTTGACAGCAATTTGTCAACACAAGCAGATAACAATCTTCTTTTACCCTACTTTTTGAGTCAAATGATGACAGAACTTGGGTACCACAGAAAGACCTGCACCCAAGAGAGAAATCTAAGTATATCCTGATGGACATGTTTAGTGCGTATACACATTGTTAATTTTGCGATTTTTATTTAAGACCGATTATATATTGTTCTGGCTTTGACCCAATTCCCAACCTATCCCATCATGATCCAACACATATTTTATACAGAAATAATGTCTTGTGTGTGTGTATATAGATATTTAACCATTTTCTGAGTCTATAATAAACCTAAACATGTCAGTTGTGAGACATTTGGTGTGATGCGTTGTCTGTTGAACTGATGAATATGTTTAGGTTAGGGTTCTCCAACCCTGTTCCTGGATCTCTGTCCTGGAACGCTACCCCAGTTGTACCTAACCTGATGCAGCTGATCAACCAGCTAATTATTAGAATAAGGTGCTCTATATTAGAGTTGGCGTTAAAACCTACAGGACAGTAGCTCTCCAAGAACAGGGTTTTAAGTATACTGTAAGACAGAGTTTCCAAATTCCGGTCCTCGAGTACCGCCCAACAGCACACATTTTTGTTGTAGCCCCAGATAAAAACACCTGATTCAAATTGTCAAGGGCTTGGTGATTAGTTGACAAGTAGAATCAGGTGTGCTTGTCTGGGGCCACAACTAAAATATGTACTTTTGGGGGTACTTGGGTGTAAGGTCATGTCTGTATTGCATGCTACAATTTGTACATGAAGTCCTAAAACTTAAAGAGTGTTGGTAAAGGTTCCGTCAAATTTAAATGAACTGTAAATCATACTGTACCTCCTACAGTGGGGCAAAAAAGTATTTAGTCAGCCACCAAGTGTACAAGTTCTCCCACTTAAAAAGATGAGGCCTGTAATTTTCATCATAGGTACACTTCAACTATGACAGACAATGAGAGAGAAAAAATCCAGAAAATCACATTGTTGGACTTTTAATCAATTTATTTGCAAATTATGGTGGAAAATAAGTATTTGGTCACCTACAAACAAGCAAGATGTCTGGCTTTCACAGACCTGTAACTTCTTTAAGAGGCTTCTCTGTCCTCCACTCGTTACCTGTATTAATGGCACCTGTTTTAACTTGTAATCAGTATAAAAGACACCTGTCCACAACCTCAAACAGTCATACTCCAAACTCCACTATGACCAAGACCAAAGAGCTGTCAAAGGACACCAGAAACAAAATTGTAGAGCTGCACCAGGCTGGGAAGACTGAATCTGCAATAGGTAAGCAGCTTGGTTTGAATAAATCAACTGTGGGAGCAATTATTAGGAAATGGAAGATATACAAGACCACTGATAATCTCCCTCGATCTGGGGCTCCACGCAAGATCTCACCCCGTGAGGTCAAAATGATCACAAGAACGGTGAGCAAAAATCCCAGAACCACACGGGGGGACCTAGTGAATGACCTGCAGAGAACTGGGACCAAAGTAACAAAGCCTACCATCAATAACACACTATGCCGCCAGGGATTCAAATCCTGCAGTGCCAGACGTGTCCCCCAGCTTAAGCCAGTACATGTCCAGGCCTGTCTGAAGTTTGCTAGAGAGCATTTGGATGATCCAGAAGAAGATTGGGAGAATGTCATATGGTCAGATGAAACCAAAATATAACTTTTTGGTAAAAACTCAACTCGTCGTGTTTGGAGGACAAAGAATGCTGAGTTGCATCCGGAGATCACCATACATACTGTCAAGCATGGGGGTGGAAACGTCATGCTTTGTGGCTGCTTTTCTGCAAAGGGACCAGGACGACTGATCCGTGTAAAGGAAAGAATGAATGGGGCCATGTATCATGACATTTCGAGTGAAAACCTCCTTCCATCAGCAAGGGCGTTGAAGGAGTGGCTTCGTAAGAAGCATTAAGGTCCTGGAGTGGCCTAGCCCGTCTCCAGATCTCAAGCCCATAGAAAATCTTTGGAGGGAGTTGAAAGTCCGTGTTGCCCAGCAACAGCCCCAAAACATCACTGCTCTAGAGGGGATCTGCATGGAGGAATGGGCCAAAATACCAGCAACAGGGTGTGAAAACCTTGTGAAGACGTTTGACCTCTGTCATTGCCAACAAAGGGTATATAACAAAGTATTGAGAAACTTTTGGTATTGACCAAATACTTATTTTCCACCATAATTTGCAAATACATTCATTAAAAATCCTACAATGTGGTTTTCTGGATTTGTTTTCTCATTTTGTCTGTCATAGTTGTAGTGCACCTATGATGAAAATTACAGGCCTCTCATCTTTTAAAGTGGGAGAACTTGCACAATTGGTGGCTGACTAAATACTTTTTTGCCCCACTGTATATTGAATAGATGAAAAATGGCAGAGGAAAGGGATGTGCAAAAAAAACTAACTTTATTACTCATGATGAAAATAATTACACAAATGGGTTGGTAATTGCTACAATTCCAGACCTGGGAGGAATGAAAGATGGAGGATAACAGAAGAGTGTACAATCTTTTGGAGTTTCATTTTACTGTACATAGAAACACCACAGCACAACTGGTGGCGATACAAGTAGCAAAGAAGCACTGACAATGTTTTTTTTACAGTCACATTTTCTACATAAACATTTTAGTAAAATTAGTCTGCAAAGACTCCCACAAGATTTTTTTTTACCTCTGCAACTGTCAAAATAACCAATATGCTTGAATGCACTCAAGGCTGCATTCAAGTGATGCATGCAAATCTGACAATCGATAGAATTAACCTTATGTACACCATGGACCAATGCACTGTATGCCCTGGAGTGAGACTAAGGACAGGAGACTACATTTAAATACTTCTAGCCAAAACATTTGCGTTTTGGACTTACTTAGGTTTGTACATTATGTACTATAGCTCCCAAGTCTTTAAAATAAGATTAAAAAGTGAAGCCAGCCTGGCTGCAGGCTTTTTGAATGCAGTCTTTGCAGCATTCCTCTGTGAGAATTCTAGATGGACTTTAAAGCTGGTATTTCAATGGGATATTTACAATTTAACAGGAGTAATCACAACAGCATACATTTACAATACACTACACAAAAGTTGGATTAAATACCGTATGCGTGTTATAACTTTTCTTTTCTCCATGCGTTTTTACCATTATGATATACCGATGCTGCAATATGCCACTTGTTCTTGCACAAAAAAAGTATCTTGACAGAAAAAGACAATGTGCTAAATCTTTAGCATATTTATGTGAGTAATTTAAAGTGCACCCTACAATATCAACATTTGAATGAGACTAATCAACGGTCATGGATGTTCGATTGGAGGAAAGTCTTATACTGCATTAACTGCCAAACATTGCACATATCCTCTTATACAAACAGACAATAGCAAAAACTTGGTACGCAGCATTTGACACTTTTTCATTAAAGCATTTTTTACTTTGACTAATACTGACCAAATAGTGGCCTTAACAGTAAATGGAATAACATTGTGAGCGGTTAGCAAATATATACAGTATGGCGACATGATCAGCCTGAAGGCACTTTATGTTTGTTTTCTATTCAAGATCAGAATGTAGTGTAAAGCACTGCCTCTATTCCACTCGAGCTAATCATAGTCTGATGATGTTGGGATTCTGAACCTGGTCAGGTATTGTTAAGGCCTTTTCCCAATCTCTACAAATTAATCAGGTTTGTCTGGTCAGGAAAAACTTGCCCGAACTTTATGAAGACCTGTATTCCTTGTTTCTAACAAGTCTTGATTCAGCATTATGAATAATTTGTTTGATGTTCAAACTAGTAATTGAACCATCAGTACTCCTAGGCCAGTGCAACCCAGTACTATGAAGCCAATGATAGCACTGTGGGTTCATCAAGGAATGATTGTCTATGAACTGACTGACACATAAATCAAACATAGTTACCTATTAATAAAGGCAGTATTTAAAAACCAAAAAATGATACGTTCAGGGGCATCACAGCTTATTGCATTTCTCCTTCAAAGGCTTCACTGAACACGACAGCTCAAACTAGTCTCTACAAATATTCACCTATACATCATGCTTGCTGTTTGGTCATTCAAGGACCACATATGAATGGCTATCGGGGCCAGATTTAACTATTCGTTTTATAATATATAATTCAGTTCAGCTTTGAATAAAGATAATTGAGCATCAGGATGTGGGAGACAATTCAAACGCGGTCGTTATTGCACTTTACAGTAAGTCTGTCATTGTAGGGCAAGGTGCACTCCTGGACTGTCCGAGATGTGAATCTACTGTGCAGCACAACAACCAAATGGGGTAACTGAAGAAGTGAGGAGGTTTAAATAGGTCCTTCCAAGTGTACATGTTCCCACTCTCCTCCTAGTGGCCTACAATAGCATTGCTACAGTTCTGCTGTGCATACCATAGAACTAGTTTTAAATGTGGAATAAAAGATTGCACTTCCTGAATAATAAAGCGTAACTGTTATACCGTCCAGGGCCTTAAGAGAGATGGAGAGAGAGTGAGGAGGATACGTGAAAAGTAAGCAATGGAGTGAGCAATCAAGTGTCCTAGGTGGTCTTGACCAGGTCATAGACATGGATGTGAAAGTCATCGTCGTATTTGATGTAGTATACGGAAGGCTTGGCAGGGACTTGATAGATCACCAGGCCTGTTCGCTTCACACCTTTGTCAGTAACATACTCAACCTGCTTCCCCACTAAGCTCTCAGTCTCCTCGCCGGGCTTTCGGTCGGCCGGAAGCAAGTGCTTATTTTCTACAGAGAAAAACAATGAATAACATCAATGCTAGGGATCTGTTCTTCAAATCTACTTCGGGGCATTATCAAAAGATGCTATCTTAACCAACATGATTATATGTATTCAAATATAGAAATATTTGTCAAATATTGTCCACAACACTCCTAAAGCCATCATCATCTAATAATTAGTGTGTAAAGACCAAACAATTTCTACTCTATAATCACCCTCCTGTTTTCTTTAGGGAGAAGTATCTGAACACTCTGCTGCAGGTGGAGATGATGCTGAAGCAGAGAAATGTTCGGTACCTGCTTCAGGTAAGATCCTGAGATCTCCATCTGCGTAGTCGTCCCACAACTGGTACATGTAGAGCACGGGGTCCTTCTCATAGGTGATGTAATACCAGTTAGTCATGATGGGAGCCCTGGAGAGGACCATGCCTCGCCACTCATTCTTCTCTCCATCCTCCTTCTCAAATAGGTGTTCCACCGCTTTGCCTACCAACTCCTCCGCCCCGTGAGGAACCTTGATCTTGTTGTTGACTGTGGAGGCAGATAAATGTCATCAAGGCAGAGACCAACATCACATAGCCACTGTGTCCCTACTGTCTGATCATGCAGTATCAGATATACAATAAAAGCATGTTTTTGCATTACTCTGAGAAGATGTGATGCCTGAACTAAAAAAGGAACCCATCACATCACTCACCAACTTTCTCTGTCAGGACCTGTAGATTAGACACCCTTTCGTCCTTGAATAGCTCGATGCCGTAGACACAGTCAAACCCATCGTACTTGACCATAAATAGTGAGGGGTTGACACTGAGACGGTCCAAGACGGTGCCTTTCCATTTGCTCTGGTTGCCCTTCTCCCTCCAATTGTGCTGTATTCTTACTCCCAGGAGACTGTTGGGGTCAGGGGTCATCACTGTGGAATCACTCAGCTCCCCGCTACTCCGCTTTCTGGGGGATAGTTAAGCAAATCATATTTGTTTGTAAGTGTAGCCTACATACGTGCAGCTTTCTCTGACCGTCTGGAAAGAGGAAAATCTCCAAGTGTTAATGTTATGATAACATAATTATAGAAAACTACATATTTACACATACCTGCCCCTTTTCTTGGACATCCCTCCAAAAATTCAAATACTGCTGAAGGAACAAACAGACAACGATGCTCAGAAATTCTGTGAGAGAAACAGCCATTTTCTTTAAAATAATACTAGTCTGGAAAGATACTGAGCTGTAAAGTAGTGGTTGAGACAGACAAAGAGAGCAGCCAATAGCTTAGCATGTCTGAATAACTTCCTGGTCATTTCCTTGTATGCAATGCATCGATGGAGGTCACTGCAATCAATGCAGAATGTACTTATTTTTTAAAGGAACAAAACTGCCGCAGTTATATATCTTTACTCAAAATGTCAATCGATAGTAATTCATTATGTCACTATTTGAACTAACACAATCGTTATTCATGAACAACAAACTCATAGATTGCAAGTTGGCTATGAGAGATCAAGAGATGTGCTATTCAACTTCAAGAAAATACGTCAGCCTCCACTGTATCAGACAAACATGCAGAAATGATTGCAGCCTATTTGAATTCGTCGCAACGATTGTATCAAAAATGAATCGCCAATGTTTTAAGATCTAACATATCGCATACACTGCTGATGAGACATGGATAATACGCGCCACAGGCACTGTTTGATCGTAATATGTTATCAAAAATCATTGTCTTTATGACAACTCTACAATACTGTTGTTCGGCACAAATGTAAATGTGGATCCATGACCCCGATAAATAAGCTATACGCCGATGGCCTATATTCTCTATCGAAAATATAAAATTACCTGTACACGAATTTCATCCCAAAAATATCCAATTCTTCCTGCAGAGAAATGCACACTGCCGCCCATGCAAACCTCGCGAAACCTATGGAAAATGGGAGGATACTTCCATGGGAGAAAAAACTACAGCCCCCATAGAACATTGAGGAGGTATGAAAGTAGAGAGGGAGGTGAACGTGAGAGCAATGAACAATGGGAATTGTTGTCATTGTGGTGGTGACCTCAGGTTTCGTTTTGGTAAACTGTCGAACGATATTGATCAAAGGTAAGACCCTGTTGGTTTAACAAAAAAGGTATGGTTTAACAAATGGTAGGCTACTTGGGTGAAACCTCTGGGTGAGACAGTTGCACATCAATAATTATGAGTGACAGATGACACCTGAAAGTTGTAGAGGTATGTTGCAGGTAGACCTATGCTGTAGGACTGCTGTGTAAAAGAAAAAGAAAGAAAGTTCAGGTCCTTGAATGCTTATACTGTGGTGTGTAGGGTACTGATCTCTGTGGTGTGTAGGGCACTGATCTCTGTGGTGTGTAGGGCACTGATCTCTGTGGTGTGTAGGGTACTGATCTCTGTGATGTGTAGGGTAGTGATCTCTGTGGTGTGTAGGGTACAGATCTCTGTGGTGAGTAGGGCACTGATCTCTGTGATGTGTAGGGTAGTGATCTCTGTGGTGAGTAGGGCACTGATCTCTGTGGTGTGTAGGGTACAGATCTCTGTGGTGTGTAGGGCACTGATCTCTGTGGTGTGTAGGGCACTGATCTCTGTGATGTGTAGGGCACTGATCTCTGTGGTGTGTAGGGCACTGATCTCTGTGGTGTGTAGGGCACTGATCTCTGTGGTGTGTAGGGCACTGATCTCTGTGGTGTGTAGGGCACTGATCTCTGTGGTGTGTAGGGCACTGATCTCTGTGGTGTGTAGGGCACTGATCTCTGTGGTGTGTAGGGCACTGATCTCTGTGGTGTGTAGGGCACTGATCTCTGTGGTGTGTAGGGCACTGATCTCTGTGGTGTGTAGGGCACTGATCTCTGTGATGTGTAGGGTACTGATCTCTGTGCTGTGTAGGGTACTGATCTTTATTGTGTTCCCAGGCCCGTCCTCCACTGAAGTGAAGTCTGGTCCGATGACATACTGCTGTGGGGAAATCTCTCTGGGTGGGTTACACTATCAAAAGATGGAAAAATGCTGTCTTTTGTTGGATGAAGCAACATATGTGAGTGAGCAAAGAAACATTTTGAAATGCATGACTTGATGTTGTCTTTTGTAGGTAAGAGCCCATACCCTAATGTTGTGATGGACACCTGATTCTACAAGATGATCAAAGATGGGATGCCACATGTCTCATGACCAGACTTTGCCCTCCCAGACATGTAAGTACATTATGCTTTGAGACTGGAAATTAAGTAGGAATGATGAATTAATCAATTACAGCAATCAATGACATAATCTGACAACCTGCAGTATCTGACGCTGACTTCTCTTCAGGTAAACTATAATGGAGATGTGCTAGAACCTGGAGCCAATAGTGTGTCCATACTTCAGAAAACATTGGTCAGCTTATCCAGAGGCTACTGCTTGACCAGCCAGACCAGGTGAGTGACCAAGGACCTAAATTAAGTAGAGAGTCTGTGTTTCCTATTGTCACATTGTGTTGTTTTTACCTTACATCAAAACTTACCAAATTAACAAAATCAGTGGAGGTTGTTTTTAGTCTTTGAACACCAAGGAAAGAAATGATAAGTATATGGACCAATGTTTTTTACTGAATTGTTTAGGGAACTCAAGTACTCCAAAGTGAGACACACAAGCTGAAATTAGTGCAGTTTAATAAGAATAGCAACAAGGGAACACGCAATCAGAGAAAAGTGTTATCTTTAGCACTTCAACAAAGACTTTGGGCAACCCTGCTCTAAATGAAATCCTAATAAGTCATATAGTGAGATTTTGTGTAAGCACACACTGGCGGCTTACGTGCCAAAAACCTTAAGGGTTTCTCGCCAACTCCCTCTGAATCCATCGGCTGTACGAAGTCACTCGTGTGTACACATCAGGGCTACTAGAGTTGGCACATATCTCCCCTGAGAAAGAGACGACGCCCGCTGACATCCCGTTGCACACCAATGGACCTCCTGAATCCCTCTGCAATAGCAAACAATGCATTTGAATTCATTCTCCTTTGTGATACAGAAAAACCGAGGAGTCATGTATCATAGTTTGTGCCTTGACCAAGAGAAACTCTAATCTAGTTATAGCCAATAATAGCCTGTCCTGACCAGGAAAAACTAATTGCAGAGTTATAGCCTGTAACAGTGCAGTCATACATAGCAGAAGCCTTGGAAAGCTCTGGGGCCTGTTGCGCACACCGTGCGCCTGGAGATGTTGGCGCCACTCCACCGGCGGCCACACTCTCTGGGTGATATGATGGTGGCGTTGACCTCCTGCAGCTTGTCTGGTGGGGTGCTGTTATCATCTATGTCCCCCCAGCCAGCCGTGGTGCACAGGCTTCCCTCAGCCATCGAACCATTCATCAGCGGGATCAGCTGCACTGCTCTGTTCAGGGTGGCCCTCCCTCTCAACTAAGAAAGATCACAGAGATAGCACACTCTATACACAATCTGTATGTATTCATCTATGTTGTAAATATTCACTCATAGGCCAGTTTATTAGGTACACCACACCGTTCACGAAAAAGGATCGCTCCTACAGACAGTGAGTCACGTGGCCATGGCTTGCTACATAAAGCAGGCAGAAATGCATTGAAACATACAGTTACTGTTCAATTGAATGTTAGATTGGGCAAAACGAGTGACCTAAGTGACTGAGTGTGGTTAATCAAATCAAATCAAATTTTATTTGTCACATACACATGGTTAGCAGATGTTAATGCGAGTGTAGCGAAATGCTTGTCTGTGCCAGGCACGCCGGTTCCAGTATCTCAGAAATGTCCGGCCTCTTTTGCTTTTCACACACAACAGTGTCTAGGGTTTACAGAGAATGGTGTGACAAACAAAAAACATCCAGTCAGCGGCAGCCCTGTGGGCGTAAACAGCTCTTTGATGAGAGAGGTCGAAGGAGACAGGCAAGAATCCTGCAAGTCAACAGTGGTGTGCAGAACGGCATCTCAGAGTGCACAACTCGTAGATCCTTGTCACTGCTATTGCAGCAGACGACCACACCAGGTTTCACTGCTGTCAGATAAAAACAAGTGGGCATGCGATCACCAACACTTGACGATTGAGGAGTGGAAAAGCATTGACTGGTCCGACGAGTCCTGGTTCCTGTTGCATCAAGTTGATGGCAGAGTCAGGATTTGGCATAAGCACCATGAGTCCATGGACCCATCCTGCTTGGTGTCAATAGTACAGGCTGGTGGCTGTGGTGTACTGGTATGGGAATGTTTTCCTGGTACACGTAGGTCTCTTGATACCAACTGAGCAACGATTGAACACCATGCCCCGAATAATTCAGGCTGTTATACACTGAGTGTATATAGGCTATGATTATATACATTATTTTGTATGTATTTTTCATGAATTTTAAACCTACAATGAAGTTTGTATCACTATGGAGATTATTGTAGGCTATGTCCTGGTTATCACTCACCTTGAGAAGCATGATGTCATTCTCCAGGTTGTCCCCAAACCTGGGGTGTGGAATGTATTTAACTACATTGAATTTTTGTTGTGAATTTTCATCCTCTGACAAGTCGTGAGCCCCAAGAACCACCTTGTAACGCCTGAAAATCAGCACATGAAAGAATTTACCTGTGTATTTACCTTGACAGACTGGTGCAATAACATTGAAATACATATTGGATTGATCCTACAGCATTGTTAGACTCAACAACCCTGACGCAACTATCAGCAGACAAAAATGAGAAATTGGCACAAAATAAATATTAGACAATGTTAAAGCATTGGCTCAGAGAAAAGCACCAGGTATGGATTGCTTTCTATTAGAATTGTTCATAACATCACTGGGACAATGTAGTGCCCCTATATAATCAAATTAAACACATGTCACTCAATTCAGTGCTTTCTAGTTCCGTGTATCTAACAATTATCTCAGTTATATTAAAACCAGGAAAATCTGGAGTGTCCCTTGCATATTGATTACAGACCCATACATTTAATAACATTTAGTGACAATAATAACAAAAGTCATAAGAATGGCAAAAGTCTTACCAGACTTGATACATATTAATCAAACAAGGTTTATTAAAAATAAACACAAACATGTTTCGGTATACAATACGCTAAAAAACAAGATGTAGATTTATCAATAATGGCTGTTGATACCTGAAAAGGCTTTTGGCTGTCTTGAATGGCCATTTCTATGAAAAACTTTGGAATCCTTCAACTTTCCAGTTGAAATAATAAATGTCATAAATATATTATATAAATATCCTAAAGCTAAAATATACAGAAATTATACATTATCTGATGATTTTGCTTTAGAAAGGGGTACAAGACAGGGATGGTTCCCAAAGTTGTAATATTTATTTTCAGTAATACCAATTACCCCCCCCCCCCCCCCCCCAAAGACATATATTTAAAAAAAAGTGTACTCCGCCATAATTCACTTCATGGAAAAATGCAACTCTAACTAAAAAGGAAAGTTTTACATCTTCCTAAGTCGGAGGGTGGTTTTAACCTTCCAGACTTTGAATTGTTTCAACTCTCTACCCAAGGCTTTTTCTTGCGACATAATGAAATGCACTAAAGAGTAACACTGGGTACATATTGAAGATGTGCATGCTCATCCCCAGAATGTTTTCACGTGTCTATTTTCAAAAGATAAAGCAAAGAACATTAACAACTTCATAGTTAAGAACACTATAACAACATTGAAGAACATGAAACGGATTCTACAAGAACCAATATCACTCCCTAAAAACAATGGAGCAATCCTTGGATAGCATTTCCGAATTCACCGATTAAATTGGCCCACGTGGAAAACTAAAGGTATAGAAACCGTAAATGATGTGGTAATAGGAAATACAATTATTTCCATGACAGAATTAAAAGCATTTGGGACTGACTAATGTAGACATTTTGAAATGCATGCAGCTTAAAAGTTTTATATCACAAAATGTCCACCTGAAAGCGTTTGGACATCAGATCCTATTTGAGTCAGAAAAAGATACTTGTATGATAGATAAGACGTACAAAACCTTGCAGAGAGATTTAACTGGCAATCAATCGCTTAGAAAAAAATATGAACTATTGGAACCAAGACTTAAAAATAACTGATATTGGCACCAGATGGAGGGACTGTTGGAACGTAACAAACTAAAATTACAGTTAATTTAATTTAATACTCTTAATCCAGTATAAACTAATGTAGAGAATGTATTATACAAGAGACAAAATTCACAAATTACAGCACAATGGCAGAGTCATGTCTTAATGACTCAATCATTATTGCCTTCTGGGAATGCTATAAAGTCCAAAAGTTATGGGCTTGAGTTAGAAAACTATCTGTCAGACGTTTTACAATGTAAATGTACTTTTAATCCGTCTATTGGCATATTTCAAGACATAGTATATCCTCGAGGGTGCGATGAGATACCCAATGGTTTGGACAGTATTATTTGTGTCACTTATATTGAATAAGCTATTACTTAAATACTGGACGTCAAATGATACTCCAACGTCAAGAGAATGGAAGAATCACATGCTTTATTTAAATATGAATCAAATCTGGCTACAGACAGAAACAACATAACATCATCTGAAGTCATATGAGGCAGAGTCTTGCAAGCGTTGGAAACAACATTGGGTGTGGATACAGTGGGTCAATCTGAGCAAGTGTGGTGTCATTCACGTTTGTTGAAATGTATGTCATTGTTAAGTTGTCTATTTTTTTGTTGTCTATGTATGCTTTTTGGTTATTGTAAAAAAAAAAGTAAAATATAAAAATGTAAAAAAACATTTAAATAAATGAGTTTGAGAGATTCTGAAAAGACTTCTCACCTGTCACAGTGAGCAGCAGTGAGGACAAAATCTTCTCTCACCAGAACTCCTCCACAGTAATGTTGACCTCGGGACTGTAAGGAAGCCATGTAAGGACGAGAGTTGCGAGCTGCCTCTCTTCCACCAACAATACCCACCTTTGGCACCTTGTGCCCTTCAGTGCCTTTGAACAGAAAGTAGAGAATACTTTTTGTATAGCTGTTGTCTATAGCTTTGCATTGCTACTGTATCTGCACAGCTTACAACAAATTATTTGTCAGTATTCATTACTGCCATATATAATATGAACTGCCTTTAGAGCTGTATGCAGAAGCATTAACATTTGTCAAATATTCTTTTCGTAACTAGTACTATACTTCAATATTAGTTTGCATGGTGTAGTCAGTTCGGTGCTAATGGAAGTTACTGTGTTATAGAATTTAAACATGCCTTACCATTCACGGCAATGATCAGCACTATGTGAAGAACCACTGAGCGGATTGCCATAGTGCATATGGACAAATGGCATGGTGCACCTCTCGGGTATATAAAGGTGTGTGTGGTGGGGGGAGGGGGGGGGTGGTTATTTCTCAATTTTTTGCTGTTTTCCAAATTCCGGACAGTACGGGGTCTTTGTTTCCCCATTGCCACACACAGACTGTGTCCCAATATTACTCTGTGGCTGGTTTCAAGGGTTCCTTGATGGTGTATTCTGAGGAAAGATGGCTGTGATATTATGAAATCATGTCAGTTAAAGTTGATGTAAATTATTAATGCGTTCAAGATGGCGTAGCAGTTGGACATGTGTTTGTCTTGTCCCGTGTAAATAGTCGGTTTCTTTGTTTTTTTCTTATATATTTTAATCTCATCTATGAACTGAATATACTTTCCTGCAACCCGCCTCACGCAATATGGTGCGGATCTACTATTTTTATACTTTATAACTGGAACCCCCATCAGAAGATAGCCAGCCTACTAGCAAATAGCTAGTAGTCAGTTAGCCACTGCTAGTCAGTTAGCCACTGAGCTCGGACACCAGCCAGCTTCAGCTTGGTCAATACCTGCCAGTCTGCACAGTGCGATATCAACCCAGAGAATATCAGACTGCTTTTCTCTACCACATCACCGGATGGATTCCTGCCGCTAGCTCTGGACCATTACACCTAATCATTGTAGCTAGCCAGCTACAACTAAGTGGCTATGGCTGGCTAACGCATCTGTCCCGAAGCAAGCACCAGTTAGCCTTGAGCTAGCCTCGAGCTAGGCCCATCTCCCAGCTAGCCAAAGAGGTATATGTTACAGGAATTAAATTCCTATATGTTTTAATACCCAATTAATCTTAAACACACTGTCAATTCCTAAACATTTGTAAGACTCTTATTTGCATGAAATGGACAGAGACCAGTCTCAAAATCTATCAGCAGCGTTTATTCTCGAGAGTACTGAACATGATACAGTTTACCACAGATTATAAACTGAAAATGACATCATTAGTTTTCGTAACACCCCGTCTCATCAACCAGCAGTACAATGGCTGTATAGTTCTCAAGCCTTCCCACATCATCTCTCCCTACTAAGACAATTTACGACGCAAGCCAAGGTCTGCCTGTGTAGATAAGCATTCTAGCCAGTCTGGCTATAAGTTCATTCATTTCTACCAAGGAATAGACAGTCATTGTTCTACTTCTTGATTATATTTACACACATTATATGCAGTACTAGAGTTAAAAGAAAATTCCTTCATTTATACAGTAACATAATAGTATTCTGATTAGTCAGTCCTGATTTAAATGTATACATAATTAGTCATTATTGATAAAAAAAATCCCTTAACAGTATACCAGCTAAATCTTGGGCTACAATACTTTTACACCTGCATTGTTTGCTGTTTGGGGTTTTAGGCTGGGTTTCTGTACAGCACTTTGAGATATCAGCTGATGTACGAAGGGCTATATACATAAATTTGATTTGATTTGAATACCCCTTGGCCTGGACCCTTTATATCCGACACGCAGCCCCGTCGATTCATCACAACTGGTCTGCCGACGTAATTGTCCAAGGTGGTTTCAACAGGCTTTTCCGTTGCGATGTCGCCGAAGACCCATCTGCTAGCCCCGTCCACTAGCTTTCTGAATCGCCGTGTCTCCTTCTCGCCTAGCATAGTAGCGACTACCAAACGGCTCCCTGACTCACCTATTGCTGCTCATTGGACCCTATGATCACTTGGCTACACATGCCTCTCCCTAATATCAATATACCTTGTCTACTGCTGTTTCGGTTAGTTATTATTGTTTTATTTCACTGTAGAGCCCCCAACCCCGCTCAACATGCCTTAGCTCTTTTGTCCCACCCCCCACACATGCGGAGACTTCACCTGGCTTAACTGGTGCCTCCAGAGATACAACTTCTCTCATTGTCACTCAATGCCTAGGTTTACCTCCACTGTACTCACATCCTAGCATACCATTGTCTGTACATTATGCCCTGAATCTATTCTACCACGCCCAGAAATCTGTTCCTTTTATTCTAGACGACCAGTTCTTATAGCTTTTAGCCGTACCCTTATCCTACTCCTCCTCTGTTCCTCTGGTGATGTAGAGGTTAACCCAGGCCATGTAGCCCCCAGCACTACACCTATTCCCCAGGTGCTCTCATTTGTTGACTTCTGTAACCGTAAAAGACTTGGTTTCATGCATGTTAACATCAGAAGCCTCCTCCCTAAGTTTGTTTTATTCACTGCTTTAGCACACTCCGCCAACCCTGATGTCCTAGCCGTGTCTGTATCCTGGCTTAGGAAGGCCACCAAAAATTCTGAATTTTCCATCCCCAACTACAACATTTTCCGACAAGATAGAACTGCTAACGGGGACGGATTTGCAATCTACTGCAGAGTTCTGTCATACTATCCAGGTCTGTGCCCAAATAGTTCAAGCTTCTACTTTAAAAAAATCCACCTTTCCAGAAATAAGTCTCTCACCGTTGCTGCTTGTTATAGACCCCCCTCAGTCCCCAGTTGTGCCCTGGACACCATATGTGAATTGATTGCCCCACATCTATCTTAAGAGTTCGTACTGTTAGGTGACCTAAACTGGGATATGCTTAACACCCTGGCCATCCTACAATCTAAGCTAGATGCCCTCAATCTCACACAAATTATCAAGGAACCTACCAGGTACAACCCTAAATCCGTAAGCATGGGCACCCTCATAGAAATCATCCTGACCAACTTTCCTTCTAAATACAACTCTGCTGTCTTCAACCAGGATCTCAGCGATCACTGCCTCATTGCCTGCATCCATAATGGGTCCGTGGTCAAACGACCACCCCTCATTACTGTCAAACGCTCCGTAAAACACTTCAGCGAGCAGGCCTTTCTAATCGACCTGGCCCAGGTATCCTGGAAGGATATTGACCTCATTCCGTCAGTAGAGGATGCCTGGTAGCTCTTTAAAAGTGCTTTCCACCATCTTAAATAAGCATGCCCCATTCAAAAAAATGTAGAACTAAGAACAGATATAGCCCTTGGTTCACCCCTTGACCAGCACAAAAACATCCTGTTCACCAACTACTTCTCAGATAGAGTTCAGTGTGTCAAATCGGAGGGCCTGTTGTCCAGACCTCTGGCAGTCTCTATGGGGGTGCCACAGGGTTCAATTCTCAGGTTGACTCTTTTCTCTGTATATATCAATGATGTCGCTCTTGCTGCTGGTGATTCTCTGTTACACTTCTACGCAGACGACACCATTCGGTATACTTCTGGCCCTTCTTTGGACACTGTGTTAACAAACCTCCAAACGAGCTTCAATGCCATACTACACTCCTTCCGTGGCCTCCAACTGCTCTTAAATGCAAATAAAACTAAATGCATGCTCTTCAACCAATTGCTGCCCGCACCCACCCGCCCGACTAGCATCACTACTCTGGACGGTTCTGACTTAGAATATGTGGACAACTACAAATACCTAGGTGTCTGGTTAGACTGTAAACTCTCCTTCCAGACTCACATTAAGCATCTCCAATCCAAATACTTATATCTTCCTCTCTAACTTTAAGCATCAGCTGTCAGAGTATCTTACTGATCACTGTACCTGTACACAGCCAATCTTTAAAAAGCACACCCAACTACCTCATCCCCATATTGTATTTTTTGTTGCTCTTTTGCACCCCAGTATCTCTACTTGCACATCAAAATTGTAATTATTGTAAATTGTCATTATTTCGCCACTATGGCCTATTTATTGCCTTACGTCCCTAATCTTACTACATTTGCACACACTGTATTTTGTGTTATTGACTGTACGTTTGTTTATCCAATGTGTAACTCCAATGTGTAACTGTGTTGTTGTTTGTGTCCCACTGCTTTGCTTTATCTTGGCCAGGTCGCAGTTGTAAATGAGTACTTTTTCTCAACTGGCCTACCTGTTTAAATAAAGGTGAAATATATATATTTTTTAAATGATACTCAAACATGCAGAAGCATTATTTTAGAAAGCAAATTGCAAAGGCTCCATGTTGTGGTATTGCTGCGGGCACTTGTGCAATGAGAAGCTACCACTTGCCGTTGTTGGCATTGTTGGGACATTGTGGTGTTTACCAGGATTTTCTTATGTAAACCTTTCCCAGCATTCGCTGGTTTGAATAGCCTGCAAAACTGTTTAGGTACAACAAACATTACATTCTATCTGATGTGTGTGCAATTCTTTATATTGATCACAAGAGACATTTCACTCCGATCTGTTAGGCACACATTTATTTCCCTTAGACGACAGTACATACATGGTAATTGGTATGCATTTAACATAGACAATTAAGATAGACACCCAATGTAAGAAAAACATCAGGAGTACGAGTAGGTATTAATATACAAATAATTGGACTGCAATCAAAACTAGCATATTAGCATGTTCATTTTGCAGGATAAATCCTAACATGTTTTCTTGTTGATTACCTTCTCTATCCAGAGTAAGAACTTGGAAATCTGACTATAGACATCGGGGATGTACAGAGAGTCACAGTTTCCATCCGAGTTGACGGAGATGACACCCACAGCCTTTCCATTGAACACCAAAGGACCACTAGAATCCCCCTGTGGTTACATACCAGTCAAAATTGTCCCATTTCGGTGCATGTATGATGTAGGCTACACATGTATGAACATCACATTGTCTTCCTACAATTTTCAAAGTCAATATTATATTTCTTTGGAGTTAAACATCACTGGCAAGCCGTTCTTGGTCAGGTATTCACCTGTACAGATGACCTTGGGAGGAAGTTTACGCCACTCCTTCTGGCAGACATTCAGGACAATGGTAGACATGTCCACCACTTGAAGGTCATCAACAAGGCACTTGGTGTTGGGTTTGATGACTTGGTCCTAGAATTTTCCCTGTTTTCACAGCTTTATTTTATTTAGCCTTCTTCGACAGCTTGAAACACATGTGTAGGCCAAAACGTGGGAATCTGTAGTATTTGCAATTACTGATGAATGCATATGACCTATTAGGATGTACACTTAGTAATAGTGTAAATAATAATATAAAGACAAATTCTATTGATACAAATATGTCACTATAGGCCTACCTTCAGAATCATGATGTCACTACCAGTGTCAACATCTTCATAGTTGGTTGCATTTGTTTTCCACATTGTATCTGACAGAGATGGTACTGCAG
Source organism: Oncorhynchus gorbuscha (assembly GCF_021184085.1). Taxonomy (NCBI): domain Eukaryota; kingdom Metazoa; phylum Chordata; class Actinopteri; order Salmoniformes; family Salmonidae; genus Oncorhynchus; species Oncorhynchus gorbuscha. The sequence continues at coordinate 38,774,164 of NC_060187.1, forward strand.
GGTATTCTTCTGTGCTTTTTTTCCTCTCCCATTGATGAGATAGTAAAAGTGGCCACAATGAACTAAACGGTAAGGTAATAGGCATTTGTTCAGATCTCATTGATGCCCATCAAGTTCAGGAGAGAGAATTACCCAGATAGGTCAGGGGTACAGTAAGTAGTTTGTTTGTGGTGTGCATTGTGCTTGGAGAGCTTGTCAGGAATACCTGATTCACCCTTGGCCCCTTTGTATACACAAGATGGTCGATCTGAGGACAGCTGTGGTTTCACTTCTATGATGACTATCTAGGATGTTTCCATCGATCCTTGTATGGTTTTCCTGTAAAGCCAAGGTACGCGTGTTCTGCATTTACCATAACTCTGTCGGCCCTTCTGCATAGGAATAGGTGGAGGGTTATCATGGGGACCTTATATGTGACACACTGATTGTTGCCAATCCTCCTTGTTGTCGTGTTGATGACCTTATACTGTTTGTATATGATTGGCTGGTGGTAATTTAGAGTGATTGAATACTCATAGTTGCATGCAGTGCTGCATTTACCTCATATAGGTCAAATCAACTTCCTCATGCAAGAGCTGTGTCTTCTCCTGGTTGATGCTCTCCTGTGTTACCATGCCAACCTTTGGTTTACATAGGCTGACGACATTCTTGATGCTTTGAAAGACACAGTGACAGTCATAAGACCTTGCCACTCTCAGTGGTCCTGCACTAGAGGAAGAGGGGAGGGGGCATATCTTCTTACAATGAAAAACTAGTTGAGATAGGCCTGCACAGTGCACCTATTCAGAACAGTATGTAAACTACAAAAGGGCCATACCTTTCTAGTCACTGTAGAAACAGTAAATCACATTTTAAAATGTAATGTTAGTTTAAGAGGAAGTTGTGTTGTGCTCATTGAAATGTAACCTTTTTTGGGGGTGTATATGTACTTTACTATTTATATTTTTGACAAGTTTCACTTCACTACATTCCTAAAGAAAATGTACTTTTTACTCCATACATTTTCCCTGACTCCCCCAAGTACTTGTAACATTTCGAATGCTTAGCACGACAGGAAAATGGTCCAATTCACACACTTATCAAGAGAACATCCCTGGTCTTCCCGACTGCCTCTGATCTGGCACTAAACACAAATGCTTCGTTTGGCACTAAAGTAATACTGCAAAAAATGTGGCAAAGCAATTCACTTTTTGTCCTGAATACTAAATCCTAGAGGAAAACCTGATTCAGTCAGCTTTCCACCAGACACTGGGAAAATAATTCATCCTTCAGGTGGAATATAACCTAAAACACAAGGCCAAATCTACACTGGAGTTACCAAGAACATTTACATTTAAGTCATTTAGCAGACGCTCTTATCCAGAGAGTGAATGGGTCCGTCCGAGTTGCAGTTTTGACTTAAATCTACTTTAAAATCTTAGCAAGACCTGAAAATGGTTGTCAAGCAATGTTCAATAACCAATTTGACAGAGCTTGAAGAATTTTGAAAAAGAATGGGCAAATGTTGCACAGTCCAAGTGTGGAAGCCTCTTAGAGACTCAGAAAAACCTCACAGCTGTAATTGTTGCCAAAGGTGCTTCTACAAAGTATTGACTTATGGGTATGAATACGTATGTAAATTATATTTTCTGTGTGAATACGCATGTAAATGAGATATTTTCTGTATTTCATTTTCAATACATTTGTACACATTTCTAAAACATGTTTTCCCTTTGGGACATTGTGTGTAGATGGGTGAGAGAAAAAAATATTCAATCCATTTTGAATTCAGGCTGTAACAACACTTTCTGAAGACAGACACCACAGTGATCATGTCCTCTGGTCTGAAAACAGAAGCTGTGTTGTGGTTTCAAAGCATTGTGACAGCTTCATGAAACGAGTTACTCTGTATTCTTGACCACAAGTTTCCATGTGTGGTGGTGTTTGGTGATGACAGCTGAAGATGCGAGAAGAGCTCGCTGTCTGAAGAGGTATACTCAAATCAAACGTTTATTGGTTGCAGCGAAATGCTTATGTTACTAGCTCCTAACAATGCAATAAAATGTCAAACAAGTACACAAATTGAATAAAATAATCACAAATCAATAAATGTCAGAATTTATCCAATTAACAACCCAAATAGCACTAACAGTAATCCAAATGACTTGAGGCTGTTACTGAAAATCAACTAAAATACAAACATACACGTGCATGCATATACACTAATCCTACTCGAGCACACACACACACACGGTACAGAGCTCATTGAAGAACGGACATCCTTTATTGTTTGATACAATGATATAGAATTGTCACTCAGTTAATGTCTCATTCCTTAATACTTAATGATAGACTTGATCCAGGAAAGATACTTGGATATTTTGGTGTAGACGTTGGGCTTCTGTGGTTCATTGCAGTTTCCTTGCTGGTTGAATGACACAACACCTACTGCTGTCCCCTTACACACCAGAGGACCTCCTGAATCTCCCTGCAATGATAGTTGAAATAAGGTCATTCAACTAAATTACTCTACATTTGCAAAGAACGTCACTATAATTAGAATGAAAGATATTCTATGACCGTACCTTGCAAACACCTTTGTAATCAGCAGGTGTACCACCTGGCACATATCATAGGGGGAAACTGGCACCACAACCCTGTCTAAGGTCTCTGGCAGGAACTTCTGTCTACATCAGTGACATTTACCTCCCGAAGGTGTGGGTTTGCAGAGCCCCCTATTTTGGTGGCATTCACCGTACCATGGTACAGAAGGATTTGGCCTTGATGTCCAGGTCTTTCTTAGGGAGAGGGATCTGCTGCACAGCTTCACTCTTCAGGGTAGTTTTAACAAGCTACATTTGGAGCACATGACTATACAGCAGTTGATTCTCTAATAAGCTACAAGATATTATACACATCTTCAAAAGGTTCATACATGACTGTATGCAAAGCATACAGGACTAAGATTGAATCATACTACACCAGCTCCGACGCTGGTCGGATATGGCAGGACTTGCAAACTATTACGAACTACAAAAGGGAAGTACAGCGGCGAGCTGGCCCGTGACACGGGCCTACCAGACGAGCTAAATTACTTCTATGCTCGCTTTGAGGCAAGTAACGCTGAAACATGCATGAGAGATTCAGCTGTTCCGGATGACTGTGATCACGCGCGATGTAGCCGATGTGTGTAAGACCTTTAAAACAGGTTAACATCCACAAGGCCGCAGGGCCAGACGGATTACCAGGATGTGTACAGCGAGCATGCGCTGATCAACTGGCAAGTGTCTTCACTGACATTTGTAACATGACCAAGTCTGTAATACTAACATGTTTCTAGCAGACCATCATAATCCCTGTGCCCAAGAACACTAAGGTAACTTGCCTAAATGACTACTGACCCATAGCACTCACGTCTGAAGCCATGAAGACTTTGAAAGGCTGGTCATGGCTCACATCAACACCATTATCCCAGAAACCCTAGACCCACTCCAATTGGCATACTGCCCAAACAGATCCCCAGATGATGCAATCTATTGCACTCAACACTGCCCTTTGTCACCTGGACAAAAGGAACACCTATGTGAGAATGCTATTCATCGACTACAGCGCAGCATTCAACACCATAGTGACCACACAGCACATCACTAAGCTAAGGACCCTGGGACTAAACACCTCCCTATGCAACTGGATCCTGGACTTCCTGACGGGCCCCCCCCCAGGTGGTAAGGGTAGGTAACAACATCCGCCACGCTGATCCTCAACACAGGGGCCCCTCGGGGTGCGTTCTCAGTCACCTCCTGTTCACTCATGACTGCATGGCCAGGCATGACTCCAACACCAAGTTTGCCGATGACAACGGTGGTATGCCTAGTCACCGACAACGACAAGACAGCCTATAGGGAGAAGGTCAGAGACCTGTCCGTGTGGTGCCAGGACAGCAACCTCTCCCTCAACGTGATCAAGACAAAGGAGATGTGGACAACAGGAAGAGGAGGACCGAGCACGCCCCCATTCTCATCGATGGCACAGTTTGAGAGCTTCAAGTTCCTTGGTGTCCACATCACCAACAAACGAACATGGTCCAAGCACACCAAGACAGTCGTGAAGAGGGCACGACAAAACCTATTCCCACTCAGGTGACTGGAAAGATTTGGCATGGGTCCTCAGATCCTCAAAAGGTTCTACAGCTGCACCATCGAGAGCACTGGTTGCAGCGCTGCCTGGTATGGCAACTGCTCGGCCTACTACAGAGGGTAGTGCGTACGGCTCAGTACATCACTGGGGCAAAGCTTCCTTCTATCCAGGACCTCCATGCCAGGCGGTGACAGAGGAAGTCCCTAACAATGGTCAAAATTGTCAGACTCCAGCCACCCTAGTCAGACTTCTCTCTGCTACTGTACGGCAAGCGGTACCGGAGCGCCAAGTCTAGGTCCAAAAGGCTTCTTAACAGCTTCTACCACCAAGCCAGAAGTCTCCTGAACAGCTAATCGAAGGGCTACCCAGAACACTCTTATTTATTATCTATGCATAGTCACTAACTCTACCTATATGTACATATTGCCATTTTCTTCCTGCTGCTGTTTAATTATTTGTTACTTCTATTTTTTACTTAACACCAGTCTCAATGTCAACAGTGAAGAGGTGACTCTGGGATGCTGGCCTTCTAGGCAGAGTTTGTCTGTCCAGTGTCTGTGTTCTTTGGCCAATAAAAATAAAAGATTAAGATGGGCAAGTCTGTGATATGGACTTTTCTTTGCAACTCTGCCTAGGCCAGCATCCCGGAGTCACCTCTTCACTGTTGAGACTGGTGTTTTGTGGGTACTATTTAATGAAGCTGCTAGTTGGACAAACTGGACACAAATGTACTTGTCCTCTTGCTCATTTGTGCACCGGGGCCTCCCCCTCTTTCTATTCTGGCTAGAGCCAGTTTGCGCTGTTCTGTGAAGGGAGTAGTATACAGCATTGTACGAGATTTTCCATTTCTTGGCAATTTCTCACATGGAATAGCCTTCATTTCTCAGAACAAGAAAAGACTGACGAGTTTCAGAAAGGACTTTTCCTGGCCATTTGGAGCCTGTAATCTAACCCACAAATGCTGATGCTGCAGATACTCAACTAGTTTTGGAAAGACTTCTGGAGCCAGAGCTGGATGATCCGCAGTGGATATTAAAGTTGGCTATATAACTGACATCACCTGCCACCTGAACACGGCTCCAGCTCCCAGGGTAAAATAAACCTCCGGGCAAAATGCTGCGTGTGCTCACAGAATCTCCACTGTTCATACCTTCATTTCCCAAAACTAAGAGCAGTCACCACATCCAACCCAGACATACTGCAACAGCTATGATGCATTTGTGTGTGTTGGAAGAGTTGAAGTTGGGAGTCAAGATTCAAGGATATCATGGAGTACAAGGAGTTACTCGAACATCATTGAGAACACCTTTCATGTGCCAGTGTCATCTCTGACCCCAGTCTTCACACAGCCCTTTGTCCTGACCATGCTGGAATAGAGAGTGAGATCATTTGCCTGCAGCTCCACTACACATTGCAAGGGGAACTAAGATCAGGGGTTACCCACTTCTGGAGCCTTGTGTCAGACAGAGTATCCTCTTCTGAAGGAGTGTGTGCAAAAGGTGACCATTTTTTGTCAGCACTTATTCATCTGAAGAAACATTTTCCACCAACGAACATTGTGAAATAAAAACAGAGAAACGGACTGACCAATGCACACCTGGGTTGCCTCACAAGGATAGCAACAGACTATACATTTATAATGCATTTAGTCAAGGAGCAGAAGGGACATTTTCACTCATCCAACTACTGAGGTAACCCTTAACATGGGTCTTATACATGTGATGTAGCCCATTTCAAATCAAATGTATTTATATAGCCCTTCGTACATCAGCTGATATCTCCAAGTGCTGTACAGAAACCCAGCCTAAAACCCCAAACAGCAAGCAATGCAGGTGTAGAAGCATGTGTGCATGTATAGATTTGTGATGTGCTGTACATCAAATCTATTGCATGTGCTCTATTGTTCTGAATTTGCTCTCAATTGACAATATTGGAAGAAAAGGTACAACAAATTAAAGATCTGTGCAGCACTCTATGATTGTCTCAACACAAAGTGTCCCCCTTCAAAAAAATAGTGAGTAATACTGATGTAGGGTTTGGAGTGGCGTGTGGCTTCCGCTCCATTCACCATGCCAGAGTCCAGGTAGGCTGGGACAGAGAGCTTTTCCTAATTAAACGTAAGCAGTGGTTGGCCATCACGTCAATACAAGATATTCATTTATTTTTCATCACATCAATTGTTCTACTCTTTACCATACAACTAATTGATTCATTGTACCATAATTGTCAGGTTACCTTGTAAAACCAAAAAGAACACCTGTGTGTCTATATCACTTTCATCCATTTGCTGTTTTAGAGGAGAGACAAAGGTGAGAAGGTCAAAAGTTTCTCTCTGCTGCCCTCTCACCCCAGAGTGAGTAGAGGTCAAAGCTGAAGTTGTCTTACCTGTGAGCCCTGGAGCAGGCAGGAGAGTGATGTCTGAGAACGTGTCTGAGAGAGAGTGTGATGGGGTCTTTGTCTTCTCAGACTGGTGGGTTTAGAAGTGCAGAGTGTCTCTATGATCTTATTCACAGGCTCTCACCTATCAGAGTGTGAACTTTCCTTACGTACTATCAATTGACACCTCTTATTGTCACGCCCTGATCTGTTTCACCTGTCTCATTATTGTCTCCACACCCTCCAGGTGTTGCTTGTTTTCTCCTGTGTATTTATCCCTGTGTTTCCTGTCTCTCTGGGTCAGTTTGTTTCAAGTCTACCAGTGGTTGCCATTGCACCTGCTTTCTATTTTCACGGTGCTAGTTCGCCTGGTTTTGACCCTTGCCTGTATCCTGGACTCTGTGCCTGCCTGCCTGCCTGCCTGCCTGCCTGCCCGCCCGCCCGCCCGCCGACCTGTACCTCTGCCTTTCTTTGGATTACTCACCTCTGCCAGCCCTGCCCTGTCTTCTGTTTGTCCCTGTTTGAACATTAAATATTGTTACTTTGACAGTCTGCATCTGGGTCTTACTTTGATTCCTGATACTTATTGGCCTAGATCATCCACCACATTGTGACTGTTAATATTTGCTGGGATAACAGCCCTGAGATTAAAGATTTTAGTTGACTTTCTTTGCTCAAACAGATTTTTTCACTTGAAAAATGGCTTAAAGTCATTGTAGTTTCAGATAGTATTCATGCTTTTTATTGATTTATTTTACCAGGTAAGTACTTTAATGCTTGTATTTATACTGAACAAAAATATACACGCAACAATTTCAATGATTTTACTGAGTCAACTGAAATAAGTTAATTAGGTCCTAATCTATGGGTTTCACCTGGGAGGACATAGGCCAGGCCCAGCCAATCAGAAATACTTTTTCCCAACAAAAGGGCCTTTTTACAAACATTCTCCTCAGCTTTATCAGCTGTTTGGGTGGCTGGTCTCAGATGATCCCGCATGTGAAGAACCCATATGTGGATGTCCTTGCCTGGCGTGGTTACACGTGGTCTGATTGTGAAGCTGGTTGGACATACTGCCAAATTATCTAAAATGACATATGTAGAGAAATTAGCATTACATTCTCTGGCAAAAGCTCTGAACATTTCTGCAGTCAGCATGTCAATTGCATGCTCTCTCAAACTTGTGACAAAATGGCACATTTTAGAGTGGCCTTTTATTGTGCCCAGCACAAGGTGCAGCTGTGTAATGATAACGCTGTTTAATCAGCTTCTGGCTATGCCACACCTGTCAAGTGGATGTATTGTCTTGGCAAATGAGAAACGCTCACAAACAGGGATTTAAACATTTGAGAGAAATATGTTTTTTGTGCGTATGGAACATTTCTGTGATCTTTTATTTCAGCTCATGAAACATGAGACCAACAATTTACATGTTGCTTTTCGATTTTTGTTCAGTGTAGTTTAGAAATGCTTGTAGACTCATTTTGTCAGCCATGTGTCTCAGGTACTGACTTGGCTAGTTAAATAAAGGTTAAAAAAAAAGCTGTTAAGCTGTTCTTGCCAAAATATGGACTTGTTATTTTACCAAATATCTTCTGTATACCACCCCTAACCTTGTGTAAACACAAATGATTAGCTCAAACACATTAAGACGGATAGAAATTCCACAAATTAAATTTTAACAAGGCACACCTGTTAATTGAAATGCATTCCAGGTGACTACCTCATGACTGTAGTTGAGAGAATGGCAAATGTGCAAAGCTGTCAGTCATCAAGGCAAAGCGTGGCTACTTTGAAGAACATAAAATATATTTGAATTGGCTTAACACCTTTTTGGTTACTACATGTTTCCATATGTGTTATTTCATAGTTTCGATGTCTTCACTTTTATTCTACAATGTAGAAAATAGTAAAAAGAAAGAAAAACCCTTGAATGAGGAGTGTGTCCAAACTTTTGACTGGTAACTGCATTTTTAAATGTGTGGTTGATGTATTTGATATCTTTCCATTCCTTCCATTCCAGCCATTACAATGAGAACATCCTATTTTAATGCTCCTCCCAGCAGCCTCCTCTGATGTGTGGAGACCTCAAGTTACTGTAGGATTCAGCTCATAGATTTGAGCCTTTAAAAGTAAATCAGATACTGCAGTATATCCAGTGGAGGGGGCAAGAGACTCAGAGAAATATGAGCTGCCACTGAAAGTTATGCAGTCTTCTAACCAGGAGATGGCGCAGCTTCCCCAAAACAACAGACTGGTTCAGCCATTGTACCAGACAGGGAGCATGTTTGCTTGTGGGGGTCTCTTTTTGGGATAGAAAACACACATTTTTTGTCATGACTGCTCTTTAATTATTTGTTATTTTATTTGAAATTTTTACTTATCACTTATTTTTCTTAACTGCATTGTTGGTTAAGGGATTGTAGGCATTTCACGGTAACGTCTACACCTGTTGTATTGTTGCATGTGACAAATAACATTTGATTTGATTTGACCTTCTTTGATGTGCTTTTTAGGGCAAATAGTTAACAAATAAGGTCCTCTGTAGAGAGTAATGAACCTGTTCAGGAGTAAGAGGTTTTTATGTTTGTTCAGTTGCTCTCGTCCCTTCATCTTGCTCCCCTAGTTTTGGTCATCAATTGAGGTTAATTGCAATGCTCACTTGGAATGAGGAAGCCACTCTAACTGAGGAAATGACTCCAACCTCTGTCTTCTCCATCATTATCAAGACAACAGGTCGGCCCCTCCAGAGTAGCCCGCCTTCAGCTCTTACATTGGAGTTACTGACAGACAGGGGCCCATGTAGTCAGCAGACAGCGGCCCATGTAGTCAGCAGTGCATGGGGGAGATCAGCCACTGCTACTCGGTGTGCTTACCCAATGCCAGAGAGAAAGCCTCCCACCCCCCCCACCCTCCAGCTCCCCCAGCTCAAAGCCCTCTAATGCTCTAACGGTTTGGCCCATTGATGTGGAGGGGCTCTCTTTCTGTGTCATGTTAGGAGAGCCCTGGATCATGTTTGACATGAGGGTCTGAGAGGGCTGATGAATGCAGCTCAGCAGTGTGATTTGGGAACGTGGAGCTCAGCTCAGTGTGGGTGGGACCATCAGGTATCAGAGGAACATGCCTCTAATGCATGGAGTAATTCACACTTGGATCAAGCAATACATATCATGGGGTTGGATGAGGCAGTACATATAATGTAAGTGTTTGCACCTGTGAATAAAACACAAGGAAAAAGGCTACAAACACAATGATGTATTATTAGAAAACGTATATATATATCTTAACTTCTTATCTTTCTGTAGTGTTGTAAGAGGCACCGGGTTCAGAACAGCCCCCAAAATTCAACCTCGGTAAAAGCAGGGGCTTCTAATGATGAGGTTACACTCCTCTTGAATCTTACAAATGTTCCTTCTTCTCATGTGCTTATACCCTTTGTATGATTACCCAGAGTCATACCTACAGTACATTGTACCAAGAGGCTTCATACCTACAGCAGTTACACAATACCAGATATTACTCATTTTTGTGTGGACCACAATTGAAACATTACTCATTTTACTTCAGCGAGCTTTGGAAGAGGATCCCCACCTAATGTCACAGTTGTTATGGAGGAGAAGGAAGTGGAGGCAGAGATGGAGGACACACACAAATGTGGGACTAGAAGGAGAAATGGATTCATTAGGCTCCAGAGGGGACTATAATATAAGCTCATAGCCTGTCTAGACTCGCGGCAGTCTGGTAAAAAACTCTAGACCCTCTTAGTGTAGGCTACATGTCATAGCCACTCTTTGATTCCACAGCCTGTCTCTATATTTCTCTTGGGTACTGAGAAAACGATTGCATTTCAAAGGCTGCTTAATTTCAATTCCTCATCTGTGGCTCTCCGTAGGAAAAATGAGCCCCCTCAAACTGAACTGTGACCTCCCGTTGTATTCCTCTCCCTCTGCCAACAGTGTCAAGTTATCTGTGTTCTGTCCTTGAGAATCAGATGATGACAAGGCTTGACAGAGGAAACTGACACTTTCTGGTCATGGTTATTTTATGCGTCTGATACAGCCGCCAGGATAATCCAATAAAAACCTTCTCACCACAGCGAGACCAGCTTATTTTTTAAACTCCCAAAGAAGGAAAAATAAGCTGTGACAAAAACCTCATTTTAAACAGTAGATGTGGAAAAATGCTTCTGTAAGGAAGAGCACCCACCTGCGAGTCTTTGAACAGAAAAGGCCAGCGTGTGCTACCGTAGCTTTAGCTCTGAGAAAATATCCCAGCGCAGATGGTGCCAAAAGACAGAGACACTCGAACCACTCTCCCTTGGAGAATTACTCCACACACACTAGAGCTCAGGGTGGATAAGGTTTGGCACGCCCCAGGCTTCGCATGAACCTGTCCCAACTTAGGCCTTTTCCAGTCACCAAAAGCCAAAGACAACCTTATGATGTTGACTGGGACTTCATCCAAAATCTGTCCTGCTTCGGTTGGCCAAACTATCTAGACGGAGACTAGCCTCAGCCCCTCCAACCCCTACACCCTCTCCCCATCCTCTTAGCCTTCCCTTCCCATCCTGCGGTGTCTGACATGCTCGCAGGCATCTGAAGAATGCCACACAGGGTTGAGGCTGGACGGAGGCCTCTGTGGCACCGCGTACCTGTGGAGTGGCATGGCGGGGCTTTGGGGGTAATGTGGCTGGCGCGTGTGCCACTCAGCAGCCCTGTCTCATGTGGCTGCAGACACACAGACTAATCCACTCACTCAGTGATGAGAAGGCCCGATATGGCCCGTCTGATGGATCTGATGCCTGCTGCCAAGACTCCGACAGAGGGAGTTTGGCCAGACAGCCACAGAAGGAACACAAAAGTAAAGGAATTTCTGAAAGTTATGGAACTTAACCCAATCTAACTGACAATGTAACTCATTCTTACTGAGTTCTATAAGGAAGAAAAGAAACGTTCAGCTTTTTCTGAGACATTGGGCATATTCTCATATTCTTCTAACACACACAGGTACACACATGCGCACGTGCACTTATCATCTGTCCCTCAGTCCATTCAACGTAATAACTTGGGCTGTTTTTGTAACAAAACAAGACCCTAATCCAAAACTCAGGGAGCTGTGAATGGCCCGGAACAAAATGGCAGACAAATGACAAGGATTAGAGTAGGCCTGTGAAAGACTGAAGGGTTTGCTATTGATCTTCGGTGGTCCTGGGCTGTCTTTGGGCTTTTATGTCTGAAAACCCCACTGGGTAAGAGCATGCAGGGCCACTCCAGAACCCCCTCGGCCACCGAGAGACACAACAGCCACAATTAGTCTCAGGGGCTGTAATAGCAATTCAATAAGCGCTTTAAAATTGTGCGCCTTTCCTCCTCCCTTTTCGCCTACACTGCATAGATCGGTATTATGAGTGGCAAGGTTTTCTTTCTCCCGCCCACCACAGTTCTTTTCACTCCTCTGAGAGAAAATGACCACACAGGTTTCAAAGGTCCCTGAAGCTTTAGGTCATTGTCGCTAAAGCAGCATGACTTGTGCTCCCATGGATTTTGGCCAAGGGCCTTCAAAATGGGCTTTCTGGAGCATGTATTGTTGCTTGTTTTGTCCCCCAGTTGCAATTAATCTGGAAGAAACCATTTTTAGGAAACTTTTACAGATGATAAAGCATGTATAGATACAAATTAAACAAATTAGACAATAACAACATCACTTTTGAGTTCAGTTATCTACATACAGTATGTGTCTGTAAAATAGGCAGACAGATGTATCATCCCATTCGCTGTTGGAGGTTGGAATAATTCCCACAGTACTGCCCTCACATTTTGAGGTCAGTACAGAGCTCTGCTGTAAAGACTCATTAGAACATTGAGGTTATGAAGTTAAATGTAGGATGTGGCCCACTAACTGATTTTGCTTATATTTTCTTTGCACTTTGCCAAACCATTAAACCACCCTATATGAGTGCATCAACACATAGCATGCCACTGATCAATCTCAGAGAAATGTGGTGGTCCTGACTTTTTCACAACAACATTGCATGACTCCTGTCCTCTCATTAAAGTTCTTTCAGTCTTTTGTTCAGACATAGCTGATCAGACACAACCCATATTTAGGACCAAGCACCTGTGCATGTGGCATGAAGAGGGCAGAGGAGAGGGGGAGTGGGAGATGTCTTTGGAAGGATATCTATTCCCATTCCCTTTTTACTATGTTTGGCGCATTCCACCTTGATTTTGTACAGCGTTTTGGGCTTTTCTGCTGATCAAAGGCCATTGCTTTGATGAGCGCTGCCAAGGGATCCCTCTTGTTTTGCTGGCGAGTGCACTGACAGGACAGTAGAGGAACAATGATAATTACAGACTCCCATTTAGTGTCCCTGCGCTCTGAGCTGCGTCTGGCATAAACAGGCAGCCTCACCTTAAAGCCAAGAAAGAAAGGAGAAATTCTTGGACTGGTAGATGAGTGGAGAGGTGGAGACACTGACGATGAGGCGAGCCATTCAACAGAACAGGCAGAAAATGGGATTACTTTACTTTGTAGTCTTGCATGTTTTATAAAGTTCCTGTGCCTGCTGAAGAATAGACCAGGATGCATTAGTTGAGAAACACCTGTAAAACTACACTTACTTCTATGCTTACAGTTAATAATATGTTGATTGTCTACTAAACTATATATCTCCGACTTAACTGTCAATAAAATAGAGAACCTCAGTGAAGTTTGTGTTTTCCACTATTTCCAGGAACATTCCCAGAACATTAGCTAGAATTCCCATTAAGTTCTAGTTAGGGTTTTATCTGACATTAGGATGATAATGTCCCAAAAACATTCATATAACAAAATATATATATATTTTTATAATAAATAAATATTAATCCTTGGAATGTTCTCCTAACATTCACTAAAATGTTGTGCCCCTCATCTGTAACAACCACCAAAGTACATTCCCCAAAAGTCCTTGTCAAGTTTCCAGGTAGTGTGATAACACAATGTACCAATAATATTCTCCCAGCAAACCAAAATTGGTTCTGTGAAAGTTCCCAGAACATTCTTTAGGTAGCGGGACCATTTTCTCATAACATGTATAAAACATTCACCTGATGTTACGCGTTCCTATAACACATTTGATCTGTTCTATAGAGGTTCCCAGAATGTTTCATTAGATTGTGGGAACAGTCGGTTGAGAACATTGTGGCGACATCACAAAATATATTTTCTCCAAAACACAAAAACTTTCCAGTTGTGCTGGTGATTATACAATGTTTATTTTAGGGTGCAAAAAAACATTCACCTGATGAATATTTCCAGAACACATTTCTTCTGTTCTTTAAAGGTTCCCAGAACATGGGCGTGGGAACAGTTTGGGTACATTACAAAATATAGGTTCCCAAAACACAAAATATGCTCAGTTCTCCTAACATTCATACAATGTTTAAGTTCCCTTAATGTCAGAATTAAATACGTTTGTTTTTATGAAGTTCATAGCATATTTGTTTTAGGTTGAACATAATATTCCATTGATGTTCACGCAAAATACCTTGTCTTGGACATCCTCAGAACATTTCAAGGACATCTTATATTTAAGTTTTTCCTAATATTAACACAACATTTAAATACATCCCCTTTATCTTTCTCTCTGGATTTAATGGCAAATCTCATTTGAGGACTGTATTGTAGTTGATGTAGAGACACATAGGAATTTAATTTCAGTCATAGATCAATTGAATTGGCATTTAATCTTACAAACACACGTTGAGTATCTGAACATTCTTTATTTCATAGGACATTTGAACAACATTAACTCATGCAAACACAACCATGTTTTTTACACTTCATATATTGACAATCGGCACAGGTGGAGTTTGAACCTGCAATGTTTGGTACCTTGAGACAGATATTTTATCGTCTGTGCCACCAGGGAAGCTCTCGTACATCCTATTCTTTTTCAATATATAGCCATGGAAGTCAATCAGGAATTCCGCGCTTCTTTTTTTGACTTCTTAGACGTAACTAACCCAGGTATATACTGGTAACTGGGTTATTCACCATCACTTAACCCATCCTCTTTATATGCTGCATAGAGAGAATGGGTGCCGAAGGGGATGGCTGCCATTTTACGGGCTCCTGCTATTTTGTGTGTTTTTTCACATTGTTTATAACTTATTTTGTACATACTGTTTCTGCCACCGTGTTTTATGACCGAAATAGCTTCTGGATATCAGAACAGTGATTACTCACCTCGAACTGGACAAAGATTTTTTCTTTAACAAGCCGTAGGCGAAGGATAAGGCCCAAATCCCTGTCATACGCATTAAGAGGAGACGCCGATACAGGGGACGCAGATCCGGGTGCCTTGTGAGATTTAGTTGGGGAATTGGTAACCCACTTACACCATCGGTCTTATTGGCCAACGTGCAATCATTGGAGAATAAACTGGATGAGCTCCATTCGAGACTATCCTACCAATGGGACATTAAAAACTGTAATATCATATGTTTCACAGAGTCGTGGCTGAACGACATCATGGATAATATACAGTTGATTGGGTTTTCCGTGCATCGGCAAGACAGAACAGCTACCTCTGATAAGATGAGGGGTGTTGGTTTGTGTCTAGGTAGTGTACCGCATGATTAGCTGTCGACCACACTATTTACCAAGAGAGTTTTCATCTATATTTTTCGTAGCTGTCTATTTACCACCACAAATCGATGATGGCAATAAGACCACAACGGATGAGCTGTATGAGGAGTATACCACATCAGTCACCGGCTTCATCAATAAGTGCGTTGATGATGTTGTCCCCACAGTGACTGTACGTACATACCCCAACCAGAATCCATGGATTACAGGCAACATCCGCACTGAGCTGAAGGGTAGAGCAGCCGCTTTCAAGGAGCAGGACACTAACCCGGACGCTTATAAGAAATCTCGCTATGCCTTCTGACGAACCATCAAACAGGCAAAGCATCAATATAGGACTAAGATTGAATCCTACTACACCGGCTCTGATGCTCGTCGGATGTGGCAGGGCTTGCAAACTTATTACGGACTAAATAGGGAAGCACAGCCGCGAGCTGCCCAGTGACACGAGCCTACCAGATGAGCTAAATGACTTCTATGTGTGCTTTGAGGCAAGCAAAACTGAAGCATGCATGAGAGCCCCAGCTGTTCTGGACGAGTGTGTGATCACACTCTCCATAGCTGATGTGAGTAATACCCTTAAACAGGTTAACATTCACAAGGCCGCAGGGACAGACGGATTACCAGGACGTGTACAGTGAGCATGTGCTGACCAACTGGCAAGTGTTTTCACTGACATTTTCAACCTGTCCCTGACCGAGTCTGTAATACCTACATGTTTCAAGCAGACCACCATAGTTCCTGTGCCCAAGAATGCCAAGGTAACCTACCTAAATGACTACCGACCTGTACACTCATATCTGTAGCCATGAAGTGCTTTGAAAGGCTGGACATGGCTCACATCAACACCATCATCCCAGAAACCCTAGACCCTCTCCAATTCACATACCGCACCAACAGATCCACAGATGATGCAATCTCTGTTGCACTCCACACTGCCCTTTGCCACCTGGACAAAAGGAACACCTACGTGAGAATGCTGTTCATTGACTACAGCTCAGCATTCAACACCATAGAGCCCTCAAAGCTCATCGCTAAGCTAAGGACGCTGGGACGAAACACCTCCCTCTGCAACTGGATCCTTGGCTTGTTGAAGGGCCGCCTCCATGTGGGAAAGGGTAGGCAACAACACATCTGCCACGCTGATCCTCAACACGAGCACGCCCCCATTCACATCGATGGGGCTATAGTGGAGCAGGTCGAGAGCTTCAAGTTCCTTGGTGTCCACATCACTAACAAACTATCATGGTCAAAACACACCAAGACAGTCGTGAAGAGGGCAAGACAATGCATATTCCCCCTCGGGAGACTGACAATATTTGGCATGGGTCCTTAGGTCCTCAAAAAGTTATACAGCTGCACCATCGAGAGCATCCTGACTGATTGCATCACCGCCTGGTATGGCAACTGCTCGGAATCTGACCACAAGGCACTACAGAGGTTAGTGCGTACGGACGAGTACATCACTGGGGCCAAGCTTCCTGCCATCCAGGACCTCTATACCAGGCAGTGTCAGAGGAAGGCCCTAAAAATGGTCAAAGACTCCAGCCACCCTAGTCATAGACTGTTCTCTTTGCTACCGCACGGCATATGGTACCAGAGCGCCAAGTCTAGGTCCAAAAGGCTCATTAACAGCTTCTACCCCCAAGCCAGAAGTCTCCTGAACAACTAATCGAAGGGCTACCCAGACCACTCTTATTTATTATCTATGCATAGTCACTAACTCTACCTACATGTACATGGGGGGGCTCGCGGCTGGCGCAGTGGTCCAAGGCACTGCATCGCAGTGCTAGCTGTGTCACCAGAGACCCTGGGTTCGAGCCCAGGCTCTGTCGCAGCCAGCCGCGACTGGGAGGCTAATGGGGCGACGCACAATTGGCCTATCGTCATCCGGGCTAGGGAGGGCTTGGCCAGTAGGGATATCCTTGTCTCATTGCGCACTAGCGACTCCTGTGGTGGGCCGGGCGCAGTGCACGCTGACCAGGTTGCACGGTGCTTCCTCCGACACATTGGTCCGGCTGGCTTCCGGGTTGGATGCGCGCTGTGTTAAGAAGCAGTGCAGCTTGGTTGGGTTGGGTTGTATTTCGGAGGAAGCATGACTCTCAACCTTCGTCTCTCCCGAGCCCGTACGGGAGTTGTAATGATGAGACAAGGCAGTAACTACAAACATTTGGATACTACGAAATTGGGGAGAAAAAAGGGGTGTAAAAATATTTATTTTTTCCAAACGCAGGCTATTTGCTTTGATGCTGCTGCTACTTGCTGTTTATTATCTATACATAGTCACTTTACCCCTACCTACATGACATGTACTTATTACCTCAATTACTTCAACTAACCAGTATCCCCACACATTGACTTGGTACCTGTACCCCCTATCTATAGCCTCGTTATTGTTATTTTATTGTGTTACTTTAAAAACAAACTTTAGTTTATTTAGTAGATATTTTCTTAACTTTTCTTTTTCTTAAAACTGCATTGTTGGTTAACGGCTTGAAAGTAAGCATTTCACGGTAAGGTTGTATTCATTATCTCAGCCAATTTTCCATGGCTAAACCGACTGGGCTAGTAGTTTAACAATGTTATTCATATTTACAGATGACACACAAGTTTGTTATTAAGGTACATCAAAGTTCACATGTTCCAGAAGGAATTTCTGCTCAAAAACTAATTTTAATCATTTAAAAAAATGCCTCGTCTGTGAAGTTGTGACCTAGCTTCTTGAAATGAGTCACATATTTACAAGGTATCCAAGAGTACGAGTGCTGATCTAGGATCCCTTTTGCTTTTCAGATCATGAAAAATAAGCCAGGGGGGGACCATATCAAGAGTCTCAAGTTAGGAATTACATCGGGTGCATTTGTTTTTTTTAAACGGTCAATTCTCACACAATGTTTTATTTTTTACAGTCTAAATTCTGCATTTGACTGGATTTAGTAGAGTATATCTGTCATGCAGGTGAAAGAGGACCCAAAAGCGACTTGGCGAAAACAGAGTCTTTAATCCAGTAAAGTAAATACAAACAAAAAACACAACTTTCACTCGAAATGACGAGGACAAACTGGAGACTCGATCTTGAACAGCAGGTGAACAGCAGGTTGCCTCGGGAAGGCACTTGAACCAGACAGACTCAGACACCTGCTCACCACGCAGCATCTGAGGAAAACACGACACGACAGGGCGATACACAAACACAGCACGGTGAATTCTAGACAAGGAACCGACAGGACAGGAACGGAACACAAAGGAAGAAATAGGGACTCTAATCAGGGGAAAGGATCGGGAACAGGTGTGGGAAGACTAAATGATTGATTAGGGGAATAGGAACAGCTGGGAGCAGGAACGGAACGATAGAGAGAAGAGAGAGCGAGAGAGTGAGAGAGGGAGGGGGAGAGAGAGGGATAGAAAGAGGGAAAGAACCTAATAAGACCAGCAGAGGGAAACGAATAGAATGGGAAGCACAGGGACAAGACAAGATAATAAATGACAAAACATGACAGTACCCCCCACTCACCGAGCGCCTCCTGGCGCACTCGAGGAGGAATCCTGGCGGCAACGGAGGAAATCATCAATGAGTGAACGGTCCAGCACGTCCCGAGACGGAACCCAACTCCTCTCCTCAGGACCGTAACCCTCCCAATCCACTAAGTATTGGTGACCCCGTCCCCGAGAACGCATGTCCATGATCTTATGTACCTTGTAAATAGGTGCGCTCTCGACAAGGACGGGAGGGGGGGAGGGAAGACGAACGGGGGTGCGAAGAAAGGGCTTAACACCGGAGACATGGAAGACAGGATGGACGCGACGAAGATGTCGCGGAAGAAGCAGTCGCACAGCGACAGGATTGACGACCTGGGAGACACGGAACGGACCAATGAACCGCGGAGTCAACTTACGAGAAGCTGTCGTAAGAGGAAGGTTGCGAGTGGAAAGCCACACTCTCTGGCCGCAACAATACCTTGGACTCTTAATCCTGCGTTTATTGGCGGCTCTCACAGTCTGTGCCCTGTAACGGCAAAGTGCAGACCTCACCCTCCTCCAGGTGCGCTCACAACGTTGGACAAACGCTTGAGCGGAGGGAACGCTGGACTCGGCAAGCTGGGATGAGAACAGAGGAGGCTGGTAACCCAGACTACTCTGAAATGGAGATAACCCGGTAGCAGACGAAGGAAGCGAATTGTGAGCGTATTCTGCCCAGGGGAGCTGTTCTGCCCAAGACGCAGGGTTTCTGAAAGAAAGGCTGCGTAGTATGCGACCAATCGTCTGATTGGCCCTCTCTGCTTGACCGTTAGACTGGGGATGAAACCCGGAAGAGAGACTGACGGACGCACCAATCAAACGACAGAACTCCCTCCAAAACTGTGACGTGAATTGCGGGCCTCTGTCTGAAACGGCGTCTAACGGGAGGCCATGAATTCTGAATACATTCTCGATAATGATTTGTGCCGTCTCCTTAGCGGAAGGAAGTTTAGCGAGGGGAATGAAATGTGCCGCCTTAGAGAACCTATCGACAACCGTAAGAATCACAGTCTTCCCCGCAGACAAAGGCAGACCGGTAATGAAGTCTAGGGCGATGTGAGACCATGGTCGAGAAGGAATGGGGAGCGGTCTGAGACGACCGGCAGGAGGAGAGTTACCCGACTTAGTCTGCGCGCAGTCCGAACAAGCAGCCACGAAACGGCGCGTGTCACGCTCCTGAGTCGGCCACCAAAAGCGCTGGCGAATAGACGCAAGAGTGCCTCGAACACCGGGATGACCAGCTAACTTGGCAGAGTGAGCCCACTGAAGAACAGCCAGACGAGTGGAAACAGGAACGAAAAGGAGGTTACTAGGACAAGCGCGGCGACGCAGTGTGCGTGAGTGCTTGCTTAACCTGTCTTTCAATTCCCCAGACTGTTAACCCGACAACACGCCCATAAGGAAGAATCCCCTCGGGATCAGTAGAAGCCACAGAAGAACTAAACAGACGGGATAAGGCATCAGGCTTGGTGTTCTTGCTACCCGGACGGTAAGAAATCACAAACTCGAAACGAGCGAAAAACAACGCCCAACGAGCTTGACGGGCATTAAGTCGTTTGGCAGAACGGATGTACTCAAGGTTCTTATGGTCTGTCCAAACGACAAAAGGAACGGTCGCCCCCTCCAACCACTGTCGCCATTCGCCTAGGGCTAAGCGGATGGCGAGCAGTTCACGGTTACCCACATCATAGTTGCGCTCAGATGGCGACAGGCGATGAGAAAAATAAGCGCAAGGATGAACCTTATCGTCAGACTGGAAGCGCTGGGATAGAATGGCTCCCACGCCTACCTCTGAAGCGTCAACCTCGACAATGAATTGTCTAGTGACGTCAGGAGTAACGAGGATAGGAGCGGACGTAAAACGTTCTTTTAGAAGATCAAAAGCTCCCTGGGCGGAACCGGACCACTTAAAACACGTCTTGACAGAAGTAAGAGCTGTGAGAGGGGCAGCAACTTGACCGAAATTACGAATGAAACGCCGATAGAAATTAGCGAAACCTAAAAAGCGCTGCAACTCGACACGTGACCTTGGAACGGGCCAATCACTGACAGCTTGGACCTTAGCGGAATCCATCTGAATGCCTTCAGCGGAAATAACGGAACCGAGAAAAGTAACGGAGGAGACATGAAAAGAGCACTTCTCAGACTTTACGTAGAGACAATTCTCTAAAAGGCGCTGTAGAACACGTCGAACGTGCTGAACATGAATCTCGAGTGACGGAGAAAAAATCAGGATATCGTCAAGATAGACAAAAACAAAGATGTTCAGCATGTCTCTCAGAACATCATTAACTAATGCCTGAAAAACAGCTGGCGCATTGGCGAGACCAAACGGCAGAACCCGGTACTCAAAATGCCCTAACGGAGTGTTAAACGCCGTTTTCCACTCGTCCCCCTCTCTGATGCGCACGAGATGGTAAGCGTTACGAAGGTCCAACTTAGTAAAGCACCTGGCTCCCTGCAGAATCTCGAAGGCTGATGACATAAGGGGAAGCGGATAACGATTCTTAACCGTTATGTCATTCAGCCCTCGATAATCCACGCAGGGGCGCAGAGTACCGTCCTTCTTCTTAACAAAAAGAACCCCGCCCCGGCCGGAGAGGAAGAAGGCACTATGGTACCGGCGTCAAGAGACACAGACAAATAATCCTCGAGAGCCTTACGTTCGGGAGCCGACAGAGAGTATAGTCTACCCCGAGGAGGAGTGGTCCCCGGAAGGAGATCAATACTACAATCATACGACCGGTGAGGAGGAAGGGAGTTGGCTCGGGACCGACTGAAGACCGTGCGCAGATCATGATATTCCTCCGGCACTCCTGTCAAATCGCCAGGTTCCTCCTGAGAAGTAGGGACAGAAGAAACGGGAGGGATGGCAGACATTAAACACTTCACATGACAAGAAACGTTCCAGGATAGGATAGAATTACTAGACCAATTAATAGAAGGATTATGACATACTAGCCAGGGATGACCCAAAACAACAGGTGTAAACGGTGAACGAAAAATCAAAAAAGAAATAGTCTCACTGTGGTTACCAGATACTGTGAGGGTTAAAGGTAGTGTCTCAAATCTGATACTGGGAAGATGACTACCATCTAAGGCGAACATGGGCGTAGGCTTCTCTAACTCTCTGAAAGGAATGTCATGTTTCCGAACCCATGCTTCGTCCATGAAACAACCCTCAGCCCCAGAGTCTATCAAGGCACTACATGTAGCACCCGAACCGGTCCAGCGTAGATGGACCGACAAAGTAGTACAGGATCTTGATGGAGAGACTTGAGTAGTTGCGCTCACCTGTAGCCCTCCGCTTACAGATGAGCTCTGGCTTTTACTGGACATGAATTAACAAAATGTCCAGCAACTCCGCAATAGAGGCACAGGCGGTTGGTGATCCTCCGTTCCCTCTCCTTAGTCGAGATGCGAATCCCTCCCAGCTGCATGGGCTCAGACTCTGAGCCAGAGGAGGGAGATGGTTGCGATGCGGAGCAGGGAAACACCGTTGATGCGAGCTCTCTTCCACGAGCCCGGTGACGAAGATCTACCCGTCGTTCTATGCGGATGGCGAGAGCAATCAAAGAGTCCACATCTGAAGGAACCTCCCGGGAGAGAATCTCATCCTTAACCACTGCGTGGAGTCCCTCCAGAAAACGAGCGAGCAGCGCGCCGGCTCGTTCCACTCACTAGAGGCAGCAAGAGTGCGAAACTCAATAGAATAATCCGTTATGGACCGTTCACCTTGGCATAAGGAAGCCAGGGCCCTAGAAGCCTCCCTACCAAAAACTGAACGGTCAAAAACCCGAATCATCTCCTCTTTAAAGTTCTGGAACTTGTTAGAGCAATCAGCCCTTGCCTCCCAGATAGCTGTGCCCCATTCTCGAGCCCGGCCAGTAAGGAGTGAAATGACGTAAGCAACCCGAGCTCTCTCTCTAGAGTATGTGTTGGGTTGGAGAGAGAACACAATCTCACACTGCGTGAGAAAGGAGCGGCACTCAGTGGGCTGCCCGGAGTAGCAAGGTGGGTTATTAACCCTAGGTTCTGGAGGCTCGGCAGGCCAGGAAGTAACAGGTGGCACGAGACGTAGACTCTGGAACTGTCCAGAGAGGTCGGAAACCTGAGCGGCCAGGTTCTCCACGGCATGGCGAGCAGCAGACAATTCCTGCTCGTGTCTGCCGAGCATGGCTCCTTGGATCTCGACGGCAGTGTAACGAGCGTCTGAAGTCGCTGGGTCCATTCCTTGGTCGGTTCCTTCTGTCATGCAGGTGAAAGAGGACCCAAAAGCGACTTGGCGAAAACAGAGTCTTTAATCCAGTAAAGTAAATACAAACAAAAAACACAACTTTCACTCGAAATGACGAGGACAAACTGGAGACTCGATCTTGAACAGCAGGTGAACAGCAGGTTGCCTCGGGAAGGCACTTGAACCAGACAGACTCAGACACCTGCTCACCACGCAGCATCTGAGGAAAACACGACACGACAGGGCGATACACAAACACAGCACGGTGAATTCTAGACAAGGAACCGACAGGACAGGAACGGAACACAAAGGAAGAAATAGGGACTCTAATCAGGGGAAAGGATCGGGAACAGGTGTGGGAAGACTAAATGATTGATTAGGGGAATAGGAACAGCTGGGAGCAGGAACGGAACGATAGAGAGAAGAGAGAGCGAGAGAGTGAGAGAGGGAGGGGGAGAGAGAGGGATAGAAAGAGGGAAAGAACCTAATAAGACCAGCAGAGGGAAACGAATAGAATGGGAAGCACAGGGACAAGACAAGATAATAAATGACAAAACATGACAATATCTAAGCCTCAATTTCATAGTTTTTCCTGCCTAAATAAATATGGTTAAAGAATTATGTAGGGTTGAACCTGCAATTTTCAGATCTGCATTCATATCACTAAGCCTCTGCACAACCAGGGGATAGCTGTGGTTATTTAAAACAAATGTTTTTATATGTCAATAAGGACACAGAACAAATTATTTTTAAAATCCCATCCTCTTCATACACTGTATTTTTTAGAATTTATTTTCTTTATCATGTGTTGAACGTCTTATGAGATGTGATTTTGAAATTGAGAAAAGGTACAATTGTTTTCCTATTTTGTTTTAAGGTTCTGAGTCTGTTCTGACTCAGTATGAAAAAGTACGAAAATGTATGCACTCCCTACTGTAAGTCGTTCTGGATGTGTGTCTACTAAATGACTCATGTAAAATGTACTTAAGAACCATATGAATACACAAGAGTACAAGTTATTTCAAGGAAGCTCTATCCAACTAAAATCACATTTCACAAGACGTTCAACACGTGATAAAGAAAATAATAATCAAATACAATGTTGCAAGTTTGCAGCATATTAAAGGATTAAATTAAATGTATACCATTTTATCGTCAATTGCTCACAAGGTCCAACCAAAACTTGACTTCCACTTTTAACCCAATCTCTCTGAATCAGAAAAGTGTTGGGGGCTGACACATTGGGCACTGTTGTTTAATGTGGGTTAACTGCCTTGTGCAAGAGAAGATGGACAGATCTTTCATCTTGTCGACTCAGGGTTTCAAATGAGCAACATTTCAGTTACTGGCCCAATGCTTTAATGACTAGGCCACCTGCCTCTAATGAAAAGGATGGGAACTGACCTCCCATCCCATTCCCCCACCCCCCACTTCCATAAACCATGTTTCCCATCCCTTCCACCCCCCACTTCCATAAACCATGTTTCCCATCCCTTCCACCCCCCACTTCCATAAACCATGTTTCCCATCCCTTCCACCCCCACTTCCATAAACCATGTTTCCCATCCCATTCCCCCACCCCCATGTTTCCCATCCCTTCCATAAACCATGTTTCCCATCCCATTCCCCCACCCCCACTTCCATAAACCATGTTTCCCATCCCTTCCACCCCCACTTCCATAAACTATGTTTCCCATCCCTTCCACCCCCACTTCCATAAACCATGTTTCCCATCCCTTCCACCCCCACTTCCATAAACCATGTTTCCCATCCCATTCCCCCACCCCCACTTCCATAAACCATGTTTCCCATCCCTTCCACCCCCACTTCCAAAAACCATGTTTCCCATCCCATTCCCCCACCCCCACTTCCATAAACCATGTTTCCCATCCCATTCCCCCCCCACTTCCATAAACCATGTTTCCCATTCCCCCACCCCCACTTCCATAAACCATGTTTCCCATTCCCCCACCCCCACTTCCATAAACCATGTTTCCCATCCCATTCCCCCACCCCCACTTCCATAAACCATGTTTCCCATCCCATTCCCCCACCCCCACTTCCATAAAACCATGTTTCCCATCCCATTCCCCCACCCCCCACTTCCATAAACCATGTTTCCCATTCCCCCACTTCCATCCATGTTTCCCATCCCTCCATTCCAAAACCATGTTTCCCATTCCCCCACCCCCCACTTCCATAAACCATGTTTCCCATCCTATTCCCCCACCCCCACTTCCATAAACCATGTTTCCATAAACCATTTTCCCCCCCCACCCCCACTTCCATAAACCATGTTTCCCATCCCATTCCCCCACCCCCACTTCCATAAACCATTCCATAAACCATGTTTCCCATCCCATACCCCCACCCCCACTTCCATAAACCATGTTTCCCATCCCATTCCCCCACCCCCACTTCCATAAACCATGTTTCCCATCCCATTCCCCCACCCCCTTCCACTTCCATAAACCATAAACCATGTTTCCCATCCCATTCCCCCACCCCCCACTTCCATAAACCATGTTTCCCATTCCCCCACCCCCACTTCCATAAACCATGTTTCCCATCCCATTCCCCCACCCCCACTTCCATAAACCATGTTTCCCATCCCATTCCCCCACCCCCACTTCCATAAACCATGTTTCCCATCCCATTCCCCCACCCCCCACTTCCATAAACCATGTTTCCCATCCCATTCCCCCACCCCCCACTTCCATAAACCATGTTTCCCATCCCATTCCCCCACCCCCCACTTCCATAAACCATGTTTCCCATCCCATTCCCCACCCCCCACTTCCATAAACCATGTTTCCCATCCCATTCCCCCACCCCCACTTCCATATCCCATTCCCCCACCATAAACCATGTTTCCCATCCCATTCCCCCACCCCCCACTTCCATAAACCATGTTTCCCATCCCATTCCCCCACCCCCCACTTCCATAAACCATGTTTCCCATCCCATTCCCCCACCCCCCACTTCCATAAACCATGTTTCCCATCCCTTCCACCCCACTAGCAACTAAGGTTGCTTGTCAGTCACCCCCCAGACCCTCCTGCCCCGCCTCCCGGTGACCAGAGAAAACCCTCCCCATACCATGTTTGAAAAACAACGGTGGAATTGAGGCCCAGGTATACTCTACTAAAAGAGAGGATATCTTTATTTCTTCAAGATTCATAAAGAACTCAGAAAGGTTGTTCTGTCAACATTCCTGCAACATCAAAGGAATGTGTTGTGCAGCCTAATACAAATATTGTCTGAATGTTAGCACAACTAGACCACGTTTGTGTTTCGGGAACATATCTACAGTATTACCACAACCTAAGAAAACATTCTGGGATCAGTTAAAGAACAGGCGAAATGTGTTCTGAGGACATTGTTGTAACATCAGTGGAATGTTTTTGGAACACTAAAATAAACATTGTAGAATCTTCCACACAACTAGACAGATTTTGTGTTTTGGGAACATATCTTTTGTGACGTTCACACAATTTTCTCACTAGACTGTTCCCACAACCTGATGGAACATTCTGGAAATTTTTACAGAACAGGCAGAATTTGTTCTGGGAATGTTCTTGTAACATCTGTCAAATGTTTTATACAAACATTTCATAATCTTCACCTCGACTGGACAGTGTACGTGTCGACTGGACAGTGTACGTGAGAATATTTGCTGCAACCTAACAAATGTTCTGGGAACTTTAACAGAACCAATTGTTGTTTGCAGGGAAGATCCTACAGATTTGGCATGTGGCACTCTAAAGATTCAATATGTGTCGCCGCCGAAACGTCCCCCACTAAGACACAGGAAACCTTTAGCCAAGTCTTCAACTCAGAAGATGTAAAACTGTAAGGATATTGGAAACAAAAGAGCTCACACACTCAAAGTCTCCTTAGACCCTCACACCAACATCCAATTGTTTGGTAGGCCTTTAGATCGAACAGCAGAGCAACATAAAGCTATTTGGCTAGACATGTTTCCCTTCAAAGAAATGTCACATTGACAGTCTGAAAGGTTAGCCCCCCCCAATAGAGGCCATTCATCCCCATCTTTCCAATCTGCAGGGTGAAAAGATTCAATGGCCTCCCATGCTACCAGGCCTTCATTGTGATTAAAGACCCATGATAGCCCATTGAAGAGCTCATCGGCAGAAGTATTTTACAAGTCAGGGGAGGTCCACTACAGCGTTGAATGTTCATGTTGTTATGATGATAATGCAGATTATGTAACTCTGATGGAGATAAGGGACTCCTTGAAAATGGTGTAATTTATGTGCATTTTATTGAAGTTCACCAGGCTGAACATGAATCAAGGCACTCGCTTATGTTGTTATGATGACAGTGTTCAATTGACAGACCAATATTGTCTGCTTAATAGATGACTGATAGTTGAAACGGGTGTTCTGGTAGACACTGTCATTGCTGACCACTCAGTAGATGATGATAGTGATGTTAGGAGGTGCCATATTACAGTAACACATAGTATAGACTAAAATATGGAATGGAATACAGTTAGGATTTTCAGACTAGACACAAAATGGAGGCAATAACATCAACTTCAAATGTTATACGGTACAAAAAGGCTTAAATATATTAAAAGTTCTATTTGCAACAGGGTTTTGAGAATGGTAACAAGACCTGACAAGACAATGCAATAACCAGTTGCCGTACGTTAGAAATGAATGGGTAGTCTTAGCACTGTGAAGAAGTGTACATACAGCCTCAAATGCTCAACGTGTTTCAAACGGAGTACCGTATGCATTTAACTACTGGACTCTGGAACGGACATATCAGAGATAATGTCATGAGTCCCACTTTCAAAGATTGACCCCTGAGCTAGTGGTGTAGGATTATTGAATGAGAGAAGGAGGCTGAAGCACACCCCACTGGGCACAGATGTCATTTCAGCATCTAGTTTGGATTTATATTTGGTTGAGTCACCATGTCATTGAAATTAGGTAAACATTTAGGTGGAAACTGGCAAAATCCCCTTACGTTGATGACTTTTTGCAAATCCAATCAGTTTTCACGTCGATTCAACGTCATCACACCGAATTGTTTTGTTGAAATGACGTGGTAACAATGTTGTTTCAACTAGTTTTTGCCCAGTGGGACTTCTGCAGAGCCCACACACTCATTTCAGAAACCCAAAAGAACCGATAGCCAGATGTGGTGTGTTTATGTTTTTCTCTTATAGCAGACATCCATGGGTATGAACGTTCAGTCCAAATGTTTTCGCCAACAAGGAATTCTGTCCCCTCTGAAGTCCAGTCAAGTGCAAGAGTACTTTTATTGTAAAGGACATGCAGCATCTTAAGAGAGTCCTCTCTCAAATGCTTTTAGTTACTTGCTCAGATGAACATATTTGACAACCTAAATCATTGTTCAAATCTGTTCACTGTTTGTCAGGCTTCTTTCACCAGTCGTTTGCTTTAATAGCATATTGTAAGGTCACTCAAGGAAAAGCATTGTCTCCTGTGGAGTCACAAATGAAGGGATGGGAGGGAGGTCAATATATAGACAATTCTCGTACCCTTTAAAGGGGGGGGGCATGTTTCAATTACACACTTTTGCAGACGACGGTGGTGTCAAAATGACTCCTGAACACAGAAGAGTGTCATCAATGTCATCCCTCAGCTTGATAACCAATCATACTAATAATAGACATGCTGTATTTACACAATATTAGCAGCTTTACTTCTGGACCTTACACTAAAAAAGGAATAACTTAAACGTACTGTATTATGCCCCCACTGCGATCTCGACAAACAAAATTGCGTATAAAACCCCAACAAATGTACATATATGGGAGAGAGGATGTATAGAATAATAATAACATCATCAATAGTTATCTTGATAACAACAACACTAGTAGGATGGACTGGGACTGTGGTGGGCTGGCTGCAAAGCAGAGCCGAGCCCTGTTGTCCAGCTATGAGGGCAGCATGGGGAGGAAGTGGGTGGAGGGGTGTCTCCTCCGAGCTTTGTGGCCTCGCCGGGGCTTCCCCCTACCGTTCAGAGACACAAACATCTGCCTGCCGCCGTGTTTCCAGCGCAGGGAGGCGTACGTGTTGTAGCCGTTCTCCTCGATGCGCTCCTTGAACTTACAATTAGGATTGTACTTCATCTACAAGTGAGAGAGAGAGAGAGAGAGAGAGAGAGAGAGAGAGAGAGAGAGAGAGAGAGAGAGAGAGAGAGAAACAGAGAGAGAGAGAAACAGAGAGAGAGAGAAACAGAGAGAGAGAGAAACAGAGAGAGGGGAGAGGCAGGTGTTTATTATGACTAGAAGGACTAACTAACAGCAGCAGCATGGACATACCTCTGAGCTAGGGACAAAGCTCTATGTCTGTTATTGCACTCGAATGTTCAATATGCTGCTGTGTTGTTATGGAGCCTTTTGTTGTGTGTTCAGAGTGAATGGCCAATCACAGTGCATGGCAAAAAAATATATAAGTAGGTGATTGTTATGGTTGGACCATGGTCAAGAAGATAGTTGGATGTTACCGAAATACCAACCTGAAATAGCATAACAAACCATCAGATTCATGCCTTTTCATGTTGGTTGTTTCTTCCTTTATCTACTTCTGAGGCTAAAAACAGAAGCAGTGATTTGTGTCAATATACATGCACAGCCTAGGCAACAAAGCCCTCTCCACTTTGCCATGGGTGGTTGAGCTTCTTATCTGTAAGTGAGTTTGACCTAAAAGATGTGACCGTGACAACCGATTCTAGAGAAATCCCCTCTACAGGCCTCTATCAGTCCAGGATCACAGGGCCCTCCTGGAGATAGCATCAGCCTAGCGTGATTCGTCTGCTTAATGATCATTTAGGGAGGATTCAGTGGGAAGTGAATGGAGAGGCTTTGGTAGGCTGATTGGGTTAATTTATGTCCTATTTACACTGGTGGCAGGGTGAAATAACTGTCTGCAAACTTGTCTCATCACAGCTTCACAGTACTGACGGATTGCCAGCTCCAGATTTCTCTCTCTCTCTCTCTGAGCTGTAAAACACTTAGTGCTCTATTCAGTCTGTATCACTGAAACATTACAGATTGCACGATAGAAATGTAAAGGTAATTTCTGGTTGAGACGACATATTCAGCGTTTACCGGGAATGCAGTCTCCGCTGACGCGGTAACATTGCCTTTAAATTTCAATCACACTGTAATGCTGAACTTCCGCGATACAGATTGAATAAGCGCCCTTAGACACCACGGCATAGGCAGCCTCATTACATGACAGAGAGAGAGAGAGAGAGAAAGAGAGGGAGGGAAAGAAAGAAAGAGAGAGCTGGCTGTGTGTGAGCACAACTGCGGGCAGACGGCACTCTAGACCTTCACAAAAGCCTATTTTGTCATCTCAGTTCAGCTTCCTTTTCTTGGCCATCTATTTTGACAGTGGAACAAGCCTCACTTCAAATCATGCATGTGAGCATCACCTGTAGCTATCATCAGGCTTGGCACGGGTATATAGCCATGATTGATACTGCAACTCTGGCCTGCTGTGGATTTTCCTAGTGGATACCTCGAAGACTCACTTGAATGGAATGATCCGTGTGTGTAGGAACCATCAGGGTCCCCTAGCTAGAACCTGGCCCCCAGGGTGTCTTGTGAAACAATGTTGCAAGGTGTACCTACCGATCCAAAGAGTGTGCCTTTTTTGGACATTGCTAAGTACAGCCCGGTGCTGACAGATTTGATGGCGACGACTCCCACACTGACAGATCGGATTTCCATTAGACCTGAAAAAGAAGGATCAGGAGTCTGTTAGAACAGGGGAGTTTCTCCATCAAAGCCATTCATTACCGATTAGGAAACCAGATGGCCATATGCTCTGGGGAGAGTTTATTCCCAAGACGAGAGAGAAATATGCACAAGGGTCCATTTAAACGATTTCCTTTGTGAAGAGACATCATCTACGATGCAGTCCCTCAACAATTGGCTCCCTGAGAATGACTAGACTGCAGAGAAATAAATACATTTGAAAATAAGCTGTGTATGTCATACAGAAATATAGTCATATGATTAAAATGCACCATTTCAAACACATATCAAAAACAATATTCAATAGGAAAAAATCTATTTACTCTTAAGACATTGTTTTAAAGTTTTAAGAAAATGAATTGCCATTCAAAAACCTTTTCCCGAGCTCACTGGTGTGCATCCGACCATGGCCTGATGTATCGACACTGAGTATACAAAACATTAAGAACAACTTCCTAATATTGAATTGCACCCCCTTTTGCCTTCAGAAGATGTGTCGGGGCATTGACTCTACAACGTGTCAAAAGAGTTCCACAGGGATGCTTGCCCATGTTGACTTCGATGCTTCCCATAGTTGTGTCAAGTTGGCTGATACAGAAACTGTTGAGCATGAAAAACCCAGCAGCATTGCAGTTCTTGACACACTCAAACCGGTATGCCTACTACCATACCTCGTTCAAAGGCACTTCAATCTTTTGTCTTGCCCATTCACCCTCTGAATGGCACACATGCACAATCAATGTCTCAATTGTCTCAAGGCTTAAAAATCCTTATTTGACCTGTCTCCTCCCTTTCATCTACACTGATTGAAGTGGATTTAAAAAGTGACATCAATAAGGGATCATAGCTTTCACCTGGATTCCCCTGGTCAGGCTATGTCATGGAAAGAGCAGGTGTTCCTAATGTTTTGTACACTCAGTATACACCATCTCAGTAGACTGACTGCAGCATACAGCACAAAGGGCATTATGGGCTGGGTCCCAGCCTGCACAGGGAAGGAGTGCCATCCTCCCAGACCTGACACTGACACTCCACCCGGATGATACCCGGTGTTGTTTACCAGGGAGACACAAAGCAGCGTCTGATGGCCACTTACACCAACCTCTTACCCACTTTTACCATGAAAGATCTGGCAGTGCTGCAGGCTAATTGTTTCCTCTGGGCACAGATTGCAAACAAGTCCCATGTAGCTTGGTCTTAATCTGGTTTTAGTCTACACAAAAGGCCCTTAGCCATTGTCATGACGATAGACACAAATATTTTGGAAATTACCTAAGGGCCTTACCGTGGGGGCCTGAATAGACCCTAATTGCTGGATATGCATTTCCCTTGGAGAACTCCTGTTGGCTTTATTTGGACAGTCTCACCTTCAAAGGTACCCTGATGTGGCCTGCTATCTGATCTGAACACACATCCCTCCCAACAGACACCACCAGCCATGGAAACCCAGTTTAGAGGAGAAAAACATGTTGAGAAACATGATGGGTTTTTTTCTCCTCCTATGGGCACCTCTGGATGTTGCTGAAAAAGGAAACAAGGCCAATAAATGGCCTGTTGCCTTTGGACAGGGCCTGTAAACACTGTAACACATCAAGGTGCTGAAGGAGATGTGGACCCCATGCCAGTAGGAAATGAAGCAGGAGCCGTAAACTCGCAAAGCGCCCAGACCAGAGGTGCAGCATTGCTCATGCAGAACAGCATGTGCTGAAGGGGGCAGCGAGTGAGTTTCCGAGCAGGGTTCCTGGTTAAAACCCATCCAGCGATGAAAAATAAACGCCCTCCCCAGGGTCCTGAGCAGGTGCTACTCTCCAGCCACTGCAATCTTTCCCCCGTTTATTTATGTAAATCCAGACTTTGTTTGGATAGAAATTAGGAAAAATGTGTACTTGGCAGCAACAGTTGACTTAATATGTTTGGGGATTAAATAATCAGTCTCAGATCAGAATTCAAACTGCTATACTGGATTTTCTAGTTCCACCTGCCTGTATCTGGATAGATCATACAATGGTGTTGTATGATAATAGCAGAAAGGAGTAATGGTCTTAGGGACAGTCATTTGTTTTAGCACTATCCACTCACTGTTTTTACTACGGTGCGCGAAATGTGCCAATAAATCAGTACAATCTACAGTACTTTTTCAGTTTTTCAAAATGCCAGCGTATTGAAGCAAATGTTGGGGTCATGTATAACCTGCTAATGACCATACAAAAAAAAGAGTAACGAAGAACAATTTACAATACAGCGGTAAGCACACGAGGGCCGCCATCTTTACGCACCTCCAGGCGTCTATTTTCGGCTGGCGTTAAGACCGCTCTAGCGTCAAACGCACGTTAGTTTTCAGTTTGCAACTAAAAAAGCTGTTTAGCGGTAACGCAGTAGGTTATGGCATGAATTTTGACAGTGGAACGCAGCCTATCCAGCCGTGACGCACACTGGCCATGTGCGCATGGAACAAGAGTAGCCTAATGTGCTTTTGGTGCCTGTATACTTCGTATTTAGAAACTAATGTTTTTTTCCCATTTCGTTTTATTTGATTAAAAACCAAGCATAGCCTCAATGAAGGCTTTTTTTAAAATATGCCCAATGCAATCGTGAAGCAGTCAAGACTGTCGATAAAGGGTTTGATAAAGGGTTTGGCTCCTGAGACCGCTTGGAAATAAATCTTCATCACCAAAGCTTTATTAAAATATCAAGTTTGAAAGTAGTAAAAAAGGAAGCTGTCAAAGAACACACATCAGCACAGTTTCACATTGCACATCACTCTCTCGTTGAATGACATGTGCCACTCATCCTGACAACCCATTCAACCGTCAAGCAGCACACTGTCGTTAACCATAACAACTTACAGTACCATACATAACACTGACATTTTTAAAAAATCTAAGCATTGTAGGCAGGCCCACATTATTTTACCCATGCAGGTCCCATTTTTGAACGTGCGTAAAACCCCCTCCATGATGTAGGCATTTCCATCATGAAACCAGAGATGAGAACCTCTGTGAATACCGCTGAAACTCGTATTTAGAGATATCTGTAACCTATACAAATGTATTGTTTTCCCATTTAATTGTATTACATCCAAACTTATTAGAATGATTCACCTTCCTGATTTTTTGGCGACAACATTGCGCTTGCAATGCAACCTCTGGAGATGTGTGAATGCGATCTGATCTATAAAATGGTTCCGATTATTTTCAGAAAACCTAGGCCTATTTGGGAACAGTAGAACGGTATAATGGAGATTCTCCGTTTCTTTTTATATTGGATCTTTATCCAGTTAATGTGCAAAGTTAGGATGTGCGTAAAACCCTCCATAGTCTGCGTTGGTTTAATATTATACAGTGCCTTCGTACATTTTTCAGACCCCTTGACTTTTTCCACATTTTGTTAAGTTACAGCTTTATTTAAAAAGTTGCTTCAATTGTTTTTTTCTTTCTATCAACAATCTACATGTAACGGATGTGAAACGGCTAGCTTAGTTAGCGGTGTGCGCTAAATAGCGTTTCAATCGGTTACGTCACTTGCTCTGAGACCTTGAAGTAGTAGTTCCCCTTGCTCTGCAAGGGCTTTTGTGGAGCGATGGGTAACGATGCTTCGTGGGTGACTGTTGTTGATGTGTGCAGAAGGTCCCTGGATCGCGCCCGGGTATGGGCGAGGGGACGGTTTAAAATTATACTGTAACATTGATGCTGTTGACCCGGATTACTGGTTGCTGCGGAAAAAAGGAGGAAGGTCAAAAGGGGGGTGAGTGTAACGGATGTTAAACGGCTAGCTTAGTTAGCGGTGTGCGCTAAATAGCGTTTCAATTGGTTACGTCACTTGCTCTGAGACCTTGAAGTAGTAGTTCCCCTTGCTCTGCAAGGGCCGCGGCTCTTGTGGAGCGATGGGTAACGATGCTTCGGGGGTGAATGTTGTCGTTGTGTGCAGAAGGTCCCTGGTATGGGCGAGGGGACGGTTTAAAATTATACTGTTACATACACACAATACCTCATAATGACAAAGCAAAAACAGGTTTTTAGAAATGTTTGCTAATTTATTCTAAATAAAAAACTGAAATATTTCATTTACATAAGTATTCAGACCCATTACTCAGTACTTTGTTGAAGTACCTTTGGCAGCGGAGTCTTCTTGCGTATGACGCTACAAACTTAGCACACCTGTATTTGGGGAGTTTCTCCCATTCTTCTCTGCAGATCCTCTCAAGCTTTGTCAGGTTCCATGGGGAGCATTACCGCACTATTTTTAGGTCTCTCTGGAGATGTTCGATCGGGTTCAAGTCCGGGATCTGGCTAGGCCACTCAAAGACATTCAGAGACTTGTCCTAAAGGATCTGTCTGTATTTTGCTCCGTTCATCTTTGCCTCAATCCTGACTAGTCTTCCAGTCCCTGCCGCTAAAAAACATCCCCACAGCATGATGCTGCAATCCACCATGCTTCACCGTAGGGATGGTGCCAGGTTTACTCCAGACGTGACGCTTGGCATTCAGGCCAAAGAGTTCAATCTTCATTTCATCAGACCAGAGGGTCTTGTTTCTCATGGTCTGAGTGTGTTTATGTGCCTTTTGGCAAACTCCAAGCAGGCTGTCATGTGCCTTTTACTGAGGAGTGGCTTCCATCTGGCCTCCGTCTGGCCACACTACCATAAATGCCTGATTGGTGGAGTGCTGCAGAGATGGTTGTCCTTCTGAAAGGTTCTCCCATCTCCACAGAGGAACTCTAGAGCTTTGTCAGAGTGACCATCGGGTTCTTGGTTACCTCCATGACCAAGGCCCTTCTCCCCTGATTGCTCAGTTTGGCCAGGTGGCCAGCTCTAGGAAGAGTCTTGGTGGTTCCAAACTTCTTCCTTTTAAGAATGATGGAGGCCACTGTGTTCTTGGGGACATTCAATGCTGCAAACATTTTTTGTTACCCTTCCCCAGATCTGTGCCTCGACACAATCCTGTCTCTGAGCTCTAAGTACAATTCCTTCGACCTCATGGCTTGGTTTTTGCTCTGACGTGCACGGTTTCGAATTTGATTAAGAATGATTAATTCTCTTTTTAGGCCTTATCAATAGTGATTTTAATCTAGCTTATTGGCAATGTTTGGCATTTCCATGATCAGCCATAATGCAATTTATTGTTGGCCTAGCCCCTGTGAATGCTATTGAAGCCATGCAATTAATTAGAAAAATGTGGATGTCACGTCCTGACCTTAGTTCCTTTTTTATGTCTCTATATTAGTTTGGTCAGGGCGTGAGTTGGGGTGGGCATTCTATGTTTTGTTCCATGTTTTGTATTTCTGGTTTTCGCCTGGTATGGTTCCCAATCAGAGGCAGCTGTCAATCGTTGTCTCTGATTGAGAACCATACTTAGGCAGCCTGTTTTCCCTCTATGGTTTGTGGGTACTTGTTTTCTGTGTCTGTGTTTTACCATACAGAACTGTTTCGGTTTTCATTTATTTATCTTGTTCTTTTGTATTCAGTGTTCGGTTATATTTCATTAAAATATGGACACTTACCACGCTGTGCATTGGTCCGATCTTTCCTACTCCTCCTCAGAAGAGGAGGAAAACCGTTACAGTGGATTGTAAAGGGATTCAATTTAACATATTTTGTAAAGATAAGTCTATATTTTCTTAATTCATTTCTGTAAGCCATTTAATAAACTATAGCGGACTAACATTGAAATTGGAGTTGATTCCAAGGCCATACATAAAAGACCATAAATACACAACTTGATACAACTACATATTTCGCCATGGAGCACGTTCTGATTGGCCAGTGACAGGCCAAGCCTCAACACACCCACAACTTGTTAATTCATCAAAATACAGCCCTTTTGCGCCAAAGCCAGCAAGTGCCCGATAAGTGTGATAATGAAAATAACAAAAATATTTCCAACACACCCCTGAACCTATAGTGCCACCACCTGCGCTGAGATTTACCATTGTGAGGTTTGTTAAAATAGAGCCCCCGCTATTGATTGTGAAGCTCAACAAAGTTACTTACGGTGCCTTCAAAAAGTATTCATAGCCCTTGACTTATTCCACATTTGGTTGTGTTACAGAATTCACAGTGTTACTGAATTCACCCATCTACACACAATACCCCATAATGACAAAGTGAAAAAACATTTTTTGTCATTTATACAAGTATTGAAAATGAAATACAGAAATATCTCAGTTACATAAGTACTCACAATTTAGAATCACATTTGGCAGTGATTACAGCTATGAGTCTTTCTGGTTAAGTCTCTAAGAGCTTTGCACGCCTGGATTGTATAATAGTTACCTGTTATTCTTTGAAAATATATTAAAGCTCTGTCAAATTGGTTGTTGATCATTGCTAAACAAGCATTTTCAGGTTTTGCCATAGATTTCCAAGTAGATTTATGTCAAAACTGTAACTTAGCCACTCAGGAACATTCACTGTCTTCTTGGTAAACAACTCCACTGTAGATTTGGCCTTGGTTTTAGGTTATTGTCCTGCTGAAAGGTGAACCCCACCTCCTCTCCAGTGTCTGGTGGAAATCAGGTTGAACAAGATTTTCCTCTCGGATTTGACCTGTGCTTAGCTCCATTCCGTTTCTTATTTATCCTGTAAGACTCCCCAGTTCTTACTGGTTACAAACATACTCATAACATGATGCAGCCAGCAATATGCTTGAAAATATGGACAGTGGTACACAGTAATGTGTTGTATCGGATTTTCGCCAAACATAACACTTTGTATTTAGGACAAAAAGTGAATTGCTTTGACACATTTTTAGCAGTATTACTTTAGTGCCTTGTTGTAAACAGGATGCATGTTTTGGAATATTTTTTATTTTACGCAGGCTTCCTTCTTTTCACTCTGTCATTTATGTTAGAATTGTGGAGTAACTACAATGTTGTTGATCCATCCTCAGTTATCTCCTATCACAGCCATTAAACTCTGTAACAGTTTCATAGTTAGAATTGGTTTCATGGTGAAATCCTTGAGCGGTTTCCTTCCTCTCCGGCAACTGAGTTAGGAAGGACGCCTGTATCTTTGTAGTAACTGGGTGTATTGATACATCATCCAGAGTTTAATTAATAACTTCACCGTGGTCAAAGGGATATTCAATGTCTGCTTTTCCCCCCAACTTCCAATAGTTGCCATTCTTTGAAAGACAAATTCCACTTTGACATTATGGGGTATTGTGTGGAGGTCAGTGACAAAAAAATATAAATGTTATACATTTTACATTCAGTCTTTAACACAACAAATTGTGGAAAAAGTCAAGAGGTGTGAATACTTTCTGAAGGCAGTGTATAGATGATTTGAACATGATGCGCTAAAAATGCTAATATCGGTCCCATGACTTGAATGGGATTTGTACCACAAATGCTAAAATCGTAACATGAGGAAACAGTGCTAGGGAAACTAAACCAAAACATGGATTGCTGTCATACCTTGTCAATAGACTGCTTCAAGGGTAGGGAAACCAATATGTCATTTGGGTGAACTATCCCTTTAAGTGACATTGTGAAACCAACCCCTCATTAAATAAGATAGCCAAAGACAGTGTCAGCATCTCCTTTCTTCCTGTCTTTCCTGTCAGCATGGAGCGATACACAGACTCCCAGCTGCTAACACCATTATCCATGCTTACCAGGTTAAGTCATTCACATCAGACACACACAGAGAGAGACAGAGAGGGTAAATAAATACAGGGCCTGTTGAGTCTTTCTTCTCTGACATGTGTGTGGACATGGAGACCCATGTTTCACACAGCTGCAGTGGTGAGGCCAGCCCAGAGCCTTTAAGGGCACGTTAGCACTTTGATGGCAACGTCCCCTTTACGAGCTGTGTTTACAAACACTGGGCGTTTTGGTGGCAGGGAGCGTGCAAGCGACTCATAAACTAATAGGCCCAGGCCGGCTGGTGATTGGAGCTCACCGTGGGTTTATGGGGACTTGTCCAGTCCAATGAAAACCGCTGGTGCCTGAAAGTACTGCTGCCTCTAATTGCCATCATTTGCTGCTCTGAGCTCCAGGCACAGTAGGTGCTACCATACTCCTCACTCTGATATGTAGACTACAGTATGTACTGAAGGCACGGAGTGGTTAAAATGACTTTTCCCCTGAAGTATCAAATGCAGGCACGTGGATATCTCACGTGTGAGAATAGTTTTGCGCTTGTTTCGATATCAGAGAGAAAAAGACTTCCATCGACACCCATGCTCAAATCGGTTTCACCATTCCCTTTCTCCTGTTATTTCGTCCGTACATGGCAGTGTAGCTGCCAGCAGAACCAGCATCTAAGGACATGAGATGGGGATTTGATATTGCTTAGAGAAAGTGCTTGGTCTCTGGACACTTGACCAGGCATCCATAAAGGTCACTTAGATCCATACTGTAACTCTTAGTCACCTTTGAAAGGTCAGGCCCTTGTGTTCAAAGCTGGCGGCAGAGCTAGTTTTAACCACCTTTTCTAAACTTACATGTTACATTCCCAAGGTCACTAATACTGGGCTTGCTGCAACAACTGCAGCTAAGACTTCTGACTTACTCCACTGTGTGGCTTTATTGACCTAATTTGTACTTGTGAAGCTAATGACCATGAGTACTCACATTACAGTAGACCCGCATGTAGTGTGTGAGAATATGTGTGTCATATTATGCAATGAGTGTTTCTGCGTTTTTCAATGCAATATTAACCAATTGTTGCATGTGGACTTGCAATAAAATAAGAAATGATTCAAGAAAAGGAAGCTATTTGTAATCATGCTGTTAATATTGATTAGGAGGGTAGTTTTTGCTTACTTCTTGCCCTTGGCAGAATCTGCTAACCGTTGACATGTTTTGGCCAGAGCTGTCAATAATCCGAAGCTGCTATTACTAGCAAGTCCTACGCTATACAGGACTAGTCAAGTGTGGACTGACCATTTTTTTTAAAGCATAGAAGAAGCCTTTTCCCCAGTGTTCTTTTACTCTTTCTCTTTCCATTCTTTCCAGCTTTTGTGGAAGTGAGCCCCTCGTCAGATCATTCAGCCTTAGTCTGACGTAAAAAAAAAAAACGCAGTAAGGAAAGCGAGAAACACTCTCACGGGGTTCCTTTTGTCAGACTCATGCTATGGCAGGAGGAGGGAGTGGGTACAGGGTGTAGGTGCTGTTAATAAGAAGGGGGGGGTCATAAAACTATGTCGACTCCAATTTGCCCCTCCGTCCCCCAATAAGTCTTTGTTACTTACAGTACCTGAGAGGTGGAGGGGAGACAAGATCTTATTAATGACTAAGCTTTTTGTTGGACTTGGAGGGGGGTGGGGGTCGGGACTTTCCCTCCCACCACAATTAAAAAGCAGGGGATAAGGAAGGAGCAGAGTCGAGTGAAAGACCTTCTTTTTGGGTCTTTAATTTCTTGGGTTGCCCCCTTCAGCAGCCCTCCATGGCCCGGTGCTCGACCAGGAGAGAGCCTGGGAATCTGGGCGCTCCCGCTGGGCGCCTGCTCTTGATTGACATACCTTTTCAATTATTTCACAGTTAGCTTGCCTTTTAAATGGAGAGGGCCCTGTTTTTTTCCTCTGCCCTCCTTTTCAAAACACAAGCTTTTCATGTTGGGTCTTCGCTGCTGGGCCTAATGGCTGTGACCAGCACCTTTGATCTGAGCTGACCCCCTCAGAGGGCTGGAGACTGGGTCCTAGCAAAGGCCTGTGTGTGTGTGTGTGTGTGTGTGTGTGTGTGTGTGTGTGTGTGTGTGTGTGTGTGTGTGTGTGTGTGTGTGTGTGTGTGTGTGTGTGTGTGTGTGTGTGTGTGTGTGTGTGTGTGTGTGTGTGTGTGTGTGTGTGTGTGTGTGTGTGTGTGTGTGTGTGTGTGTGTGTGTGTGTGTGTGTGCGCCTCTGCCTCTCTGAATGGTTAAGGAAGGAGGGGACATAGCCAGCATCACTTACTTTAAACACCTTGACAGATTATCATGGGAGAAATAATTTAGTTGGTAGATCGAAATCAGTCCAAGTGATCCCCGGCAGACAACTCTTTATGTAGAATTACTCTGGTATTAAGCATACAGTTTTTACTTTTATCTCAACTTAGGTCACACATTTTAAATGAATTCTCAGAATATGATCATCTGTAGATCTCTGCTACAGATATTAGGGTTTTACAGTAGGAAACACATGGAGGATAAGGAAAATCATTAATATTTGCTTCAACTATTATTGTCTGTGACTTATCTGTGTCTGATGAGGGGAGAGACACCTATCAGTCTGTCCTGCTCTGCCTCTCATAACTACTTTCACCTGCACGTTTTATGGACACTCTTCTAGAACTACAATAATAGCAGACACTCTGTTTACACACAACTTTCTCCTTGACCTGTAGATAAGATACTGTAAGGCAGAGCAAACGCAGTACTAGTTTCATGACCAACATTTGAAAGGAACGTCTCTTACCAAGATGCATAGGCTTTTATACTTGTGGGTCTCAATAAGATAAAGTCAAAGAATGAGTGAAGAAAATAGCACCCTCACAACCCTAACACAAGCAGCTGACCTAGCCATCAGTTAGTAGGCCATTAAATAACAAACATCCTCATCTAACTGGTTTCAGTCCCTGTCCAAGCTGACAGCCTGGTAGCATAATGCCGACCCACATCGCCATGCGGTGAAGAGCAACCTGACGTTGTGGTGACAGATCAAGGCCAGAAGCATGTCACTGGCAGGTTCATCGCTCTCTCTCAACACAGCTCTGAAGGCATGGAGTTACCGGAGGCAACAAGAGTTCACCTAACAGTGGGTCTCCAAGGTATGTCGACAGGGATTTGTAATGTGAGATCCGCTAAATATTCACACAAAAAAGAGTGGATCATAACCGTTTTTTAAATATTGTACATGGTTGAATTTATTGCCTGGTCGAAATAACACATAATAGACCCCCAATAATGTCAAGGCTTTTGGTTCATTCCAACTGAACAAGTAGCTTTACTTTTATAATATGATTGATAAACGTTCCCTATAGCATTGCATTGGTACGTAACAGAAGTACATAACATAATGGGAATTTTATAAATGACATGTACAGTATAGTATGGAGAATGGCTATTGGATGGCTGTGGCATTAGTCTTGACAGTGTTACCTCTAGATTGAGCGGCCCATTAGTTTCTAGCGATAGCTGGCTAATAGATGCTGAACGACTTGTCAGGGACCCAGTGCTTTCGGCTATATTACCAGAATTTACCTGGAAGCTTGATAATTCTATTATGTGCAAATGCTTCATTGATACTGTACCATTACCATTACACTGTGGACATACAGTATATCACTGAGACAAGTGCGACCGGGCTTCACGAAAAGTACCAAGTGTCGTGTATTAATATACAGTGTAAGATTTAAAGCTGTTTAATATTATATCTCTGTTTGTTAATGAATGAAACCTGATCTTCTGTTAACTACCAGTGACAGTGTTGGGACAAAAAGGGATCCCTACAGGAGACACAGTCTGCTGGGAGGCTAGAAGGGACTGGCTTACCTTCACATAGGAGCTTGTAATTGAGTCAGGGTACATGAACTCACAGTCCACTAAGGGAAAAGACAGCAGAGATATAATATTAAACAGCTTTAAATCTTACACTGTATATTAATACACGACACTTGGTACTTTTCGTGAAGCCCGGTCGCACTTGTCTCAGTGATATACAGTATGTCCACAGTGTAATGGTATGCTGTGACTCTGACATCCTAATTTAAACATTAGCCGCTCGGCTTTCAGCTTTCAAACAGCTTTGATCTCTGGGAAAACAGAGAGGGGTAGATGTAGGTAGACTTTATGTTGTGCCTGTGCCTGATTGGCCCTGTTACATCATGACATGAAAGCAAATATAGGCATTTTATGTCAGAGCAGGGAGGGAGCAGGCAGCAGGGCTTGTTTGGGTCAGGGTGCTGCATGGTGCTTGTGGCCACATGTCTTTCCCATTAACCTGTGTATAAGGGGGAGGTCAGGGACAGACAGGAAGCAGCATTGATCATGCTCAATCTCAGCGTCTGCTCGCTGAAACCAGAGGACAAAGGCCAGGCAGGGGAGAGGTACAGGGAGAGGGCAGGGAAATCCCCTTAGAGCCCCATACCATGACCGACTGGGTGGGTGATTGAGAATTACAGCTGGAAGAGAGAGCACCCCCGCTGAAATATCGCCCTCTGAAACAAATTTAGAGGCATGAGAGACCTTGATTAGCCAATTGGGGGAGAATTCTCGAAGCACTATTTCCAATCCTGGAGGGCTCAAACGGTTTGTTCATCAGAGAGCAGAGAGAGAGGATAGAATTGGATATCTAGCCCTGAAGATGTTCATGCCAAATCAATGCACCATAACCAATTCCAATACTAGGAGAAACTAAGAAACATACCAACAAAAAAACGTAATATTTCAACCTTCAGAGGTGAAACATGCTTTTGAGTATCGTCACATCACATGCACTTTTCATTTGACTGGTGAATAACCATGTAATTATCTTCAGGGATATGGGTTTAATTTAAAACTCTATTCACACCGGCTTCACGTAGAAAACGAGCCACATTGTATGATGGGTAATTTGTGACCTTTGGTTTTTACACCAGTGTTTTGTTTTTATAACTGCACGCCCCATAACTAATATGGCTGTCAAAAGGTAATGTCAGTTTTATGCTCAAATACATATGGTGTGATGCCCTCACCTGTTTACAGGACTGACTGGTGCTGGACATTTACAGTCTCTTTAACGGCCCTGTGAGTGCCACCCCAGAGCAGTGCTCCAGAGCTGCGGCTCCGTATTGCAGCTGTGGAGCTCACGGCTCAGCGTCAGGGCAGTGGCCTGTGTCTCCGGACATGCCTCATACCTATTAAATCTCACAAGACAAATATGATTTATTCATCCCACCCAAACAGCTATGAGACACATCTCCTTGGAGCAGAGCCGAGTGGCTCCCTCAAGCAGACACACACACACACACACACACACA
Source organism: Oncorhynchus gorbuscha (assembly GCF_021184085.1). Classification (NCBI taxonomy): domain Eukaryota; kingdom Metazoa; phylum Chordata; class Actinopteri; order Salmoniformes; family Salmonidae; genus Oncorhynchus; species Oncorhynchus gorbuscha. Next base: position 38,817,741 of record NC_060187.1, read on the forward strand.
CACACACACACACACACACACACACACACACACACACACACACACACACACACACACACACACACACACACACACACACACACACACACACACACACACACACACACACACACACACACACACACACACACACACACACACACACACACACACACACACACACACACACACACACACACACACACACACACACACACACACACACACACACACACACACACACACACACACACACACACACACAGTGTGTATTAAGCAGTACCACATACAATAATGTTTTGCCTCTAATCGCTGACTGCTTTTCTTAGTAAATAGATACAAAAAAAATGTATTCCTTTATAACCGTTCATTTCCAGACCCAGACAAACTTCGGACCCAGAGTTAGATAAGATGAAAGCTGAATATTAGAAAAAAGCCCACACCAACTTGATGAAATCTCAGTCTCCGCAATAACATTACCTGAATATCTCTCAGGTCTACAACATGTTGGAGACATTCAATGCAGCAAAAGTAGCCAAAGTGAAAAGTTTCCAGCCTTTTGGCCTGTGCTTTTTGGTTCTACTCTCTCTTCAAATGAGGTAAGACTGTCTGGGACTCTTGGCTTCCAGCTATTCTAACAAGTAATAAAGATACTCATGGCTAATTTAACTCTGTCATTTCTGGCCGGTTGTGATCATTCCTCAAAGTAATAGATGTTGTTTTTATAAAATGGTTGGATATTTTTTTATAACCATAACCACAGCTAATTCAGCAGGATAAAACAATACAGTCTGGTACATATGCTACGACACACAGCTCCACTACCACACACATGCTAAAACCCCCTGTCTGAGGACTTACATGTGTCCTGCATGGTGTTTTTATACAATGTGAGTATTTATACAATACCCTATCTCCTGATGACAATCATGTGTGCAGTACAGTGGACAATAATGTGTATAGCCTATCTATACAACACCCTGCCTGATGACTACAGTAACGTGATCGATAATGTGGTCAGGGTAAGTAACAACACATCAGCCACGCCGATCTTCAACATGGGGGCCCCTCAGGGGTGCGTGCTCAGTCCCCTCCTGTACTCCCTGTTCACTCATGACTGCATGGCCAGGCACGACTCCAACACCATCATCAAGTTTGCCGAAGCCACAACTGTGGCCTGATCACCGACAACGATGAGACAGCCTATAGGGAGGAGGTCAGAGACCTGGCTGTGTGGTGCCAGGACAACAACCTCTCCCTCAACGTGATCAAGACAAAGGAGATGATTGTGGACTACAGGAAAAGGAGGACCGAGCACGCCCCCATTCTCATCGATGGGGCTGCAGTTGAGCAGGTTGAGAGCTTCAAGTTCCTTGGTGTCCACATCACCAACAAACTAACAAGCACACCAAGACAGTCGTGAAGAGGCACAACAAAACCTATTCCCCCTCAAGGGTCTGAAAAGATTTGGGTGGGTCCTCAAATCCTCAAAAGGTTCTACAGCTGCACAATAGAGAGCAGGTTGCTTCACTGCCTGGTATGGCAACTGCTTGGCCTCCGACCGCATGGCACTACAGAGGGTAGTGCGTACGGCCCAGTACATCACTGGGGCCAAGCTTCCTGCCATCCAGGAACTCTATACCAGGTGGTGTCAGAGGTAGACCCTAAAAATTGTCAAAGATTCCAGCCACCCTAGTCATAGACTGTTCTCTCTGCTACAGCATGGCAAGCGGTACCGGAGTCTAGGTCCAATAGGCTTCTTAACAGCTTCTACCCCCAAGCCATAAGACTGCTGACATCTAATAAAATAGCTACCCAGACTATTTGCATTGATTTGATTTGACTAGAGCATTATAGAAATATTTGCAGTGAGCTCCAAAAGTATTGGGACAGTGACCATTTTTGTTGTTGTTTTGGCTCTGTACTCCAGCACTTTGGATTTGAAATTATACAATAACTATGATGTTAAATTGCATACTGTCATTTCTAATTTGAGGGTATTTTCCTCCATATCAGGTGAACCATTTTGAAATTACAGCTCTTTTTGTACATAGTCCCCTCATTTTATACAGAGCCAAAACAACAAAAAAATGTCACTGTCCCAATACTTTTGGAGCTCACTGTGTATGATGTACAATATCCTGTGTAATGAAGGAAATGGAAATATGGTGAGAGGAATTCTGGATGTACCTGCGTCTGTGTTCCCTTCGCATGCGGACCAGCCCGCCAAACAACAACGGGCGATTGACAGAAAGGAGAACAAGAAGAAAAGAGTTGGCAGAGCTTGCTCCTTCCCTGCCCAGATCTCGCCTGTTGTTCCCACATTCCTGGGGACCTCTTGGGGGATGAGAGCGCCGATGGGCCTGATAACATTATTTGCCTGCTGTCTTTTAATCTATCAGTCCACACTCACTCACTGCCGAGCTATCTGTGTGTGTTGGGATAGACTCACACAGACATGTCCCATACACACTGGACAGCTCCATATAGACCTGTAGTTTAGGGAATGTGCAGTGATATTTTATTATGTAACCTTCATTTAACTAGGCAAGATAGTTAAGAACAAATTCTTATTTACAATGACGGCCTAGGAACAGTGGGTTAACTGCCTTGTTCAGGGACAGAACAGCAGTTTTTTTTAACCTTGTCTGCTTGGGTATTCGATCTACCAACCTTGTGGTTACTGTCCCAACACTCTAACCACTAGGCTACCGAAATATGAGGCTGTGGGTAGAGTTATGTCATTTCACTGTTGAAATGATCTTTGACTTCAGCATTAGTCCCCTCTATAGAAGAGGGAGACACCTGCTTTACATTTTGCTCTATTGTTGTCCTACGTTTTCAAGAATTGGGCAGCGCAACGTGGCTTTAAATGGCACAGATATTGCACAATGGCATGTGCAAATCCTAGAAAATTCCAGATGACAGTATCCTGATGGGATATCTGTTTATTGTGATTGAGTCTAGCCTATGGCATGCGACAGCATAATAAAGTCACGCAAGGTTACTTCAAGTTCCCGTGCAGGCACTTGGATCAAGATGACGAAGTAAAGAAGTTAACGTCGTATTCATTGTCGATACCTTTCCTTTAATTAGACACTAAGAGTGTCAGTTAAGTGGAAACATAACAACAGTATCGAGAGAAACACACTATGCAACCTTTACTCAACATAGATTTGACACAAAATTCCCAGATGATAATGAATATTCCCTTTTCTCTTTTCAGAATGCATCTAACCTATGACCCTGGCTCTTTTTATATAGTGTTTTACAGGTATACGCTATGGTTAAGTTGTTTTATGTGTCATCTTCTAGAGAAACACCCTTTTGACACTGTCATACCCAGTATAGTTTAACAAGCACATGGTACAGGTCATGCAGTATAATGCCAACAGTTGACAAATGAGCATTCAATATCAAATTCAATGACATACTACTACTAATTCATCCTTATTCTGGCTATATTTTACTCTAACCCTCTGTGCCAGTGAGTTAGGTGTGCAGAACAGAAAGATATGCCTGTGTGTGTGTGTGTGAACTGGCTGAGCTCAGGTGAAAGCTGACTCTCACACTCCCTCGGCCCCGGCTGTGAGGGGTGACATTCTCTCACACACAATCCCTCTCTGGTACAGTTTCAGGGCCAGCACAGCACTCTGCCCTGTTTCCCCTTTATACTGCTTCTGCTGGGAGAAGTGCTCAGGGGATTAGCCACGTCCTTCAAAGGCCATTCAAGTAAATGACAGGTATCCTGTTTCGGCGGTGCTGGGACAGGCCAGATGAGGAGCGCAGAGGCCAAGCAGGAGAGCAGGGGTCAGCTTGGGACAAAAAGACAGGGCCAGCGTGGGCCTCATTCTATCTGGCTCACTCCCTGGCTCCCCAAACTGGGGGCCCTGTGTTTATGAATGGTCCGCTTGATGGGACCGCTGAGACATTGTCTCGCACTGGTAACTTTAGTCCAGCGCATTGTTTTCAGATTGTGGTGTCTTTGTTTTCTTTTGGGCATGGCTTCCCCTGATGGAGAATTTATTCAAATAAAAATGAACACTTCTCTCATCAGACTAGTCAATTAAACAATGTTGCAACTTAGTAACTATGATCATTCACATTGCCATTTGCATTTCAACATAAAAGACAAAGCCGTATGAAATGAAAGGTTTTGTTAAAACTACCTAGGATTTTGGAGGAAAAATGTTTTAGGTAACGAATGGATTCAGGTTATGTCATGTTAATGTTTCCCTCTAATGTGAGGATGTCAGATTCTATCATACTAGTTCGTACCTGGCAGCTGTACTATATCAACTTGGACAGAATCCTTGCCAGACAGTCCTTTCCCTCTGCTAAACATTTTGATAAAATTGCATTTAGATTTTGCAATTCCATCAAAGGCCTACATTTGAATACTTGGGACGGCCACACACCATTGAAGTTTATCAGTCCATCGTTTTATCAGTCTACATCAATCTATTGGACAGTGTGTAAGACATTATGAGACAGATACAGCTGATAACGCTGCATAGATGGCCATAGGGAGTTCCGTATCCTGCCATTTTCTCTGGACAGCACACACACACACTCTGCCCCTCGGCCACCACCGCACACACAAACACAAACACACACACACTCTCTCGCTCTCTCTCTCTCTCTCTCCATCCTCGCCCCACCCGGTGAACTGCAATCTAGCAGAGCTGCGGAAGTGTTTCATTTACCAATTACCGCTTGCAGATAAAGCACACGTTCCCACAGTCTAGAAGGCCAGGGTCAAATGTGACCAATTAGCCCATCCCCTCCAAGCAGAGATTACCAGATTTATCCACAGTATAACAGTGCAAATCCTTCAGAATCATGACCCACAACTAGTATGGACCAACCCAAAGACACATAGTACAACTCTATAACAGTAAAACAACATTGCAGAAAACAGGCAAACAGTGCACGTAACCACTAAAGTGGGTTGCCTTTCAGGTACTGGGCCTAACTATGCAGATACTGAACAAGAATGTGAACAGATTCTTGATGTTCAGTATCTTTAAAAAAAAGTGTTTTATTTGTTTTTAGGGGGTATATCAGCTGTAATATTGCAGATTGATTGTGGCTTCCATCACTGTAACTGTCTGCATCACTTCCAGTCCCCCATATATGTTTTTGAAAAGAAATATATATATATACATATAATTGCACATACATACATACACATATAAATACATAAATACATAAATACATACATACATACATACACATATAAATATCAACAGCATCAATGTAACAGAATAATTTTAAACCGTCCCCTCGCCCATACCCGGGCGCGAACCAGGGACCTTCTGCACACATCAACAACAGTCACCCTCGAAGCATCGTTACCTTCTCATCCCCCCCCCTTAAAAGATTTAGATGCACTATTGTAAAGTGGCTGTTCCACTGGATGTCATAAGGTGAATGCCCCATTTTGTAAGTCGCTCTGGATAAGAGCGTCTGCTAAATGACTTAAATGTAAATGTTACCCATCGCTCCACAAAAGCCCCGGCCCTTGCAGAGCAAGGGTAACTACTACTTCAAGGTCTCAGAGCAAGTGACGTAACCGATTGAAACGCTATTTAGCGCGCACCGCTAACTAAGCTAGCCGTTTCACATCCGTTACATACATACATACATACATACATACATACATACATACATACATACATACATACATACATACATACATACATACATACATACATACATACATACATACATACATACATACATACATACATACATACATACAACACACACACACACACACACACACACACACACACACACACACACACACACACACACACACACACACACACACACACACACACACACACACACACACACACACACACATACACACACACACACACACACACACACACACACACACACACACACACACACACACACACACACACACACACACACACACACACACACACACACACACACACACACACACACACATACACACATACATACATACATACATACATACATACATACATACATACATACATACATACATACATACATACATACATACATACATACATACATACATACATACATGCATGATATGCATACATACATACATACATACATACATACATACATACATACATACATACATACATACATACATACATACATACATACATACATACATACATACATACATACATACATACATACATACATACATACATACATACATACATACATACATACATACATATCCACAAACAAACATACACACATACATACATACATATCTTTAAAAATATACATCTTTCCTTTATTACTTTCTAACCCTAGCACCCCTCCCCCAATTGGAGTAAACCAGTGAACAACAACCCTTAGGCCTGTATTTCCAGCTTATACATACTACATACATTTTATGGACACAGTCTATTTTACAATAATTGTATTTTGTTTGTTTTTAACTCTTGTCCTTCCTCTACCTTCAACCTCTCCC